>NC_062518.1:1306591-1336591 GCF_022655615.1 Tachysurus fulvidraco
CACAACGCAGTGAAGAGGGAACGTCTCCACACTGTATCAGGACGAGCATCGCTACGCACAACTAAGTGAAGAGGGAACGTCTCCACACTGTATCAGGACGAGCATCGCTACGCACAACGCAGTGAAGAGGGAACGTCTCCACACAGTGTCAGGACGAGCATCGCTACGCACAACGCAGTGAAGAGGGAACGTCTCCACACTGTATCAGGACGAGCGTCGCTACGCACAACGCAGTGAAGAGGGAACGTCTCCACACAGTATCAGGACAAGTGTCGCTACGCACAACGCCATGCAGTAGGACAACCCAGTCTCAATGCAGATCGTGACATCGTCACGAAATGTAATCTATCGGTTCGTGTTCGTTTAGACGTATTTCCCTTTTTCCTGTGTAACTCAGCACGACTTTTGAACTATGTATTTCAATAAGAAGCAGCTTTCGTGTCTGCAGCACGTTTTTCTTTCTGCCACTCGGAAGCAATTTTGCTCATTTGTTGTTCATTTATAATCTATAAGCACTTCATTACTCAACATTTAACCTGGAGATTTTATCCTTGTTTTTATTGCTTTATATTCTGTAGTGTAATAAATATTGTGCTGTGGTTTCTTTTATGAGAAAAGCCGCTTTTCCGTCTACTCGGTGTGTCAAATCGGACAGTAACCTAAATACTACATTACCCATGAGTCTTATCTACTTTTACTGTGTTGACGACATCGGCTAAAACTACCCGATGACCGACCGCCGATTCTCTTCTAATGTCTCCTCATCTTTCTTTCACCACGTAAACACCAAAGTGTGCTTGATCATTCAACAACACGATGTCATGACCATCCGTTTTATTTGATTCTACTGATTTCTGCAGGCCGCGAATTCTCCTTCGTTGCAGAAATCACCCGATCGCAAAACAGACTGGCTCTGTCTCCATAGCGACGGATGCTGAGGCTCACGGGTAATGCGCAATGAAGGAGAATTCGCTGGATGCGAATTTGCAGCCACCACATGGACAAGACAATGAAGTCGGGGAAGACGAGGTGGTGGAGTGTGTCTGATGGACTTTAACAGTGCCAAACTGTCACCAACACATGGGGCAAACGGATAATGAACCACTGCTGTCAAAGACATCTGAAAGGCCCAATCATGTCTGCGGTTTGATGCTTTTGATGACATAGAATGGTATCCAGAAGGTCTGGCACAGCTCTGATGACATCGACATGTTTATGAAAGCGGATTTATTGGGACACTGATAGATGATACCATCATCAGGACATTTCCCAGCCAGAGTCCGTAAGTGAATAAAACCATCCACGACTCTTTGAGATCCAACTCCACTGCCTACTACATGGCGTCTGCAGAGTGGTTAAAGAGGTGAAGCAGTGCTATGGGAAGAACCTGGAGTCACTTCCAACAAGGTGGCTCTAGGAGCCTGTGGTAGGGACAGAGAACGATCAAGAACTACAAAGCACCATCCTCCAGGTCCGAATTCACGGCTTCACCTTCCTCAGGTCCGCTTCCTCACATCGTGCTCCACGTTTTTAACATGTTTTCCTCCACGAACTCGGAGCACGACGTGAGGAAGGTGTTCAGTAGAGTGTGCAGCAGGAAGGCAGCAGGACCAGACGGCTGATTATCGCCCTGTAGCCCTTACCTCTGTCATGAAGAAGTGCTTTGAAAAACTAGTCAGAGATTTCATCACTTCATCACTTCCTGACACACTGGACCCCCTTTATTCTGCATACCGCCCGAACCGGTCAACCGAAGACGCCATCGCTTACATTCACCACACTGCTCTGAACTACCTGGACAGCAGAAATAGGAATTATATGGAAATGTGTTTGTCTTCTGCCACTTTCAGCTCCAGAAGGTTTGCTGACAACACTGTTTTGGTGAGCCTCATCTCCAACAATGATGAAAGAGCCTATCTACAGGAGACATAGTGCCACAGATCTCCTTCTCAATGCCAGCAAGACAGAGGAGCTGATAGTGGACTTCAGCGTGATCAGTGGGATTCCAGTGGGGAGAGTGAACAGTTTCCGGTACCTACTGTAGGTGATCACATCTCGCAGGACCTGTCATGACCGGCGTGACTCAGCGCTTAAGGGACTTTAAACTGCACGTTTAGCTGCTAAGGACCTTCTACACTTGCACCATCGAGAACATCCTAATGGGAAGCATCTCATGCTGGTTTAGATACAGCACCAAGGAGGACAGAGGAGCTCTCCAGAGGGTGGTGCGGTCAGCCAAACGTCCCATGCAGCACTGAGCTCCCTGACCTGGAGTCTATCTACAGCAAGCGGTTCTGGACCAAAGCCAGAAAGATCGTGAAGGACGTCAGCCATTCCAACAACGTCGCAGTAGGGAAAGTGTTTTCGTTCCCTGAATTTGAATTTGATTCGATTCGATTAGATAAAAATCCATTTTGTTTCAGAAATTCTGACTGTCGTTACTAGCTGTTGCTATGGTGATACAGAAGCCTTCTTTCTTTCATTTCATCTTCACTGCTGATGAGGTGGGGTCTTGTAAACCAATAGAAATGAGAAAAATGTGGGCGTGGCTAAGAGGTTCAGGCCTGTTTAATTATTTATTAAACTATTAAGTAGCATCAAGTTGCAGTTTGTACCTTTTGTGTTTTCTTCCTGTTGGCGATGACACATAAAAAAAAACAACTTATTTGGAAAAAATAAAGAAAAATAAAAGAAATACACTGGGGGGGTTTTGGGGGTTGAATTTTTAGAGGTCTGTTTGTTTTTGTGTTGGTTTCTCTCTCTCTCTCTCTCTCTCTCTCTCTCTCTCTCTCTCTCTCTCTCTCTCTCTCTCTCTCTCTCTCTCTGCCTTCCGGGATTTTCTTCTCACCAGTCGCACCTGTGGAATATCATTGTATCTTAGTAAACATGTCAGACGTTTCCCCCGTGTTGGGGAAGTGTTCAGAGTTTTGAAATAAAATATCCCTTCTCACTGCTGGTGCTGCCTCTGGAACAACCATTCTGCACTTTTTCACCAAACTTTTCTACAAACTTTATCAAGTTTTATTGTGTGTAATAATTTAATATATAAATAGAGTGTTTTAAATCGAGTGTGTGCTTAATTCTGTACAGATCTTACTATAGAAATAAATAAATAAATAAATAAATAAATAGCCTGAAGCTATGACTGTGAGGGGTGTGGCCTGTAGTTTGAGGGTGGAGCTTAAACATTAATATTCATGTAGAGCTGCTTTCTTTCTTTCTAAAAGAAAATGCTGAGTTCTACATCAACAGATAATCGGTATTATTTCGCTTCCCTGTTTTTGTATTCTCACAATTTAGACCAGCGAGTGCACTAATAACAGTGTTCCCTGAATCCAAGTGTGTAAACCCTACACATCCTACACCTGCTGACCCAAAAGATTAATAAAGATTTACTCGAATACCAAGTATTCACATTTAAAAACATATAATAAAATAAACCGTTCAATAAAACATTTACTCAGATACATCCACCTCATTACTCAACATATTCAACATTTCGTAAATCATCGGTTTTGCAAACCACCGTTCCAGTGAACGTTTCACCCAGGATTGAAGACGTCCCTCGGCGCTGAAATTTAGGCCGTGTCCACACTAATCCGGAAACGGAGTTTTCTAAAAAAAATGCTCCGCGTCCACATTATCATTTTCAAACACCTTCCAAAAGTTGCTCATCCACACTGAAATGTATGAAAATGCTTACATCTCCCATGAGTACCGCTTCGACCTGCGTCATTTCCACTAGGCGGTTATTTGATTTCGAATGCATCGCATGACTAAAAATGCGTCATAGTATTCAAAAGCCTCCGTCTTCACGGTCCAGACTAAGACACGAAGACGGCGTTTTCAAATGTATCTGCTTTGGAGAGCATCTTCCAACAGCTATGTTTACGCTGACTTAAAACGCTGTCTCGGTGTGGACGAAAGGCCGAAACGGAGAGAAAAATATACGTAAATATACGTTTTCAAACGAAAACGTATTAGTGTGGACATGACCTTAGACTCAATACCTTGAATGGTGTTCGATCTTGTGGTTCGAAGACACAAAGTGGAAAATATAACCATCAACCATGAGAACTGATGAGGTGCCACTCAGAAACGTTTGGATGACCCCAGATGCTAATGCTGCTAATGCTGCCGCTAACACGCTGCCTGAGAGACTCTAAGCGTTACCGGTATCACTTTAAAACGAATACCCGTATCTCTGAAATCCAGTCTGTTTTTTTTTTAGCGAACATTTTAGCTTGAGTCTCAGCATGACACGCAAGCGGCGTTGTACACACTCACTCCTGGTTTTTGAGAGTTTTTAAAAACTTCATTTAGAATGAATCTTTCTCTCACATATACATGGGGTTACATTAGTTAGCTGCCTTTCTCACAGACTCAGCTTCCTGTTTCCTCTCGTCTCTTTCCCCGCTAACGCTCTGTCACACACCCGCTCAGACTCCTCCCTCATAAATAACTTACCTGCATAAATAAATATATAAGTAACATAAACTATAATTTAAACAATTTCAATCCATATAGTTACAGGTAAGATCTCGAGCGAACTTTGCTGTATGTTATGATCCGTGTTGATGGAGGTCTGTAAGTGTTTTAACTTCCTGTTCCATTTTGCTGAAAGCAGCACTTCGATCGTGACGTGCGGAGTCGTCGCCGGATTTCACGCCGAGAAACGTTTCTAATTATAGCGTGCTCTATCTGCCGGCTGTGTTCTGTTTATCCTGTAGTGTCTTCCCTGTGTACACTGAAAATTTTCTCTATCAGTCGTTTACTGACTGCGTTCCTGACGCATTATAACTTTTACTGTATTAACAGCTCTGAGGCTGTGAGTTCTATTAGATGTTAGATTGTGTCTGTGTGGGTTTGTGTTCATTCAGCTACAAGAGCATCAGTGAGATCAGACTCTGATGTTGGGATGTTGAGGAGACTCCAGTTCCAGTTCATCCCAAAGGTGTTGAGTGGTGTTGAGTCAGAGTCAGGGCTCAGTGCAGGACACTCGAGTTCTTCACTCCAACCTTCACCTCCTCCACACCATGTCTTCATGGAGCTCAGGGGCTTTGTGTACAGGGACATTGTCATGATGGAACAGGGTTTGTAGTTCCACTGAAGGGAAACTGTAACACTACAGAACACATGCACTGGTATACTTTCGAATGGATGGATGGATGGATGGATGGATGGATGGATGGATATTAACATGACCACCCAGGAAGCCCCGCCCCATTTCACCAATCTTCCATTAGCGTCAACTTTCATCTCCACTCTGTAGTCTCACTTCCTGTCACGATATGTACAGAATGTTTCAAGTTCCTCTACATGACATATATAAGGAATACCACATGACAGGTGGTGCACATCTACTGACCAATCAGCATTCACCTGCACTGTGGAGTAAAGGCTATACAGCTAGCCAGAGTCGTGTGTTTTGACACCGCTCATAATACACTTAATAATGAATAAAGTCAGTTTGCAGGAAGGGGGACACGTTGGCTTAGCGGTTAGCACGTTCGCCTCACACCTCCAGGGTCGGGGGTTCGATTCCCACCTCCACCTTGTGTGTGTGGAGTTTGCATGTTCTCCCCGTACCTCGAGGTTTCCTCCGGGTACTCCGGTTTCCTCCCCCGGTCCAAAGACATGCATGGTAGGTTGATTGGGATCTCTGGAAAATTGTCCGTAGTGTGTGTGTGTGTGTGTGTGTGAGTGAATGAGAGTGTGTGTGTGAATGAGAGTGTGTGTGTGCCCTGTGATGGGTTGGCACTCCGTCCAGGGTGTATCCTGCCTCGATGCCCGATGACCCCTGAGAAGGTTTGTGTGGTGAAGAGTGTGTGTGAGGTGTGTGTTGTGTGAAGTGTGTGTGTCTAAGGGGTGTGTGGGGTGAAGAGTGTGTGAGCAGCACAGGCTCCCCGTGACCCGAGAATAGTTTGCTTCAGTACCTGTTTTAATAAATGACATTAACGGGAGATTCACCGGCATGTTTGTTGTTCTATTTTTTACTGTAACACGTTATAGGACTCGGTTTTCATGACGTTAATCTCACAGCTATACACTTACTTCTTAAACTCATTTGCTTTTAAACTTTCCTTCAGTGTGAGACGATCCGATCTAAATAAAAACAGCAAAAAGAATCAGCCCGTTGTCCCCGTCTAGTCTTTTTATTTTGTATCCTTACTAAAGTGCACGGTCTGTTTCTGGTCAGCCTTTGCATCCGAGCGTTGTCATTAGCTTGTAATGCTGCTCAAGATGGCCGCCGTGTCAGTATGCCATATGGTTTTCCTGGCGTGTGTTTTGCCTACACTGGACACACAGACGGTGCTCACAAAAACAAACTGCATGTTGGTCAAAGGCCCTAAGGTGCAGGATCAGGAGGGAATGACACACACACACACACACACACACACACACACACACACACACACACACACACACACACACACAGTGGCATAAACAAGTCTCACATAAACAGCGCTGCAGGACTGACAGTCATTGAGCGCCTGCTGCCATGCGCCATTAGCAGCTATGGATTTTTGTGCATTTTTTCTCCACCCTTGGTGTTGATGTATTACAGACGAGCGGAGCGTGGACGCCTTCACGCGTTACATCACACTGCTATAATCAGTTTCTAATACAGCTATTCCCCAGATTCCTATTTAACTGTGACTCTTCTCCTTCCGGCAGAAGGACAGTCGAATCTTTAGGACATTTCTGAATACATTTTCTATAATAGCAGCCAACATTGTGCTGCGTTCACTGTACTGCATCGCTTCCTGTTTATACCCCAACTATTTTTCTCTCCTCTTAACAGTATTTGACAACACAATATTCTGAATTCTCAATAAGACCATCCTCATCGCTTGTGCCTACTTTCCGTTTAGTTTAGAAGGAAAGGGAGAGAAAAAAAAAACTCGTTCTTTTCCAGAAGGTATTTTCACGCTGCAAAGAAATATAAAGTTTTAAACTTCAGCTCAAAGGTGTTTATTTTTTTTTTCACCATGAGATCGGAGGTAGAAGAGTCATAAAGCCTGAAGAGGTCTTTTAAAAAACGGCCGTGTTTATAAACACTCTTGTCGTAAATCGGCGTGTATTCAGGAGAATCTTCGCTGATGGCGATGAACACATAACAACGGTACACGGTGAACACTGCACAGGATGCTAACAAGAAAAGTGTTAAAAAGATTATAATATGGGAATAATAATATGTGTGGAATAAAACCATTCATTCATCCATTCATCTTCTACCGCTTATCCGAACTACTCGGGTCACGGGGAGCCTGTGCCTATCTCAGGCGTCATCGGGCATCGAGGCAGGATACACCCTGGACGGAGTGCCAACCCATCACAGGGCACACACACTCTCATTCACACACACACACACACACACACACACACACACACACACTACGGACAATTTTCCAGAGATGCCAATCAACCTACCATGCATGTCTTTGGACCGGGGGAGGAAACCGGAGTACCCGGAGGAAACCCCCGAGGCACGGGGAGAACATGCAAACTCCACACACACAAGGAGGAGGTGGGAATCGAACCCCCGACCCTGGAGGTGTGAGGCGAACGTGCTAACCACTAAGCCACCGTGACCCCCCGGAATAAAACCAATAATATGTGAATACAAATCATGCAAAATAATTAGTATGGAAATAAAAGATGGTCAATATATTATTTAACAGCACCATAACTTCAAGTTCATTAAATCAAAAAAAAAATTATTAAAAATGTCAAAAAAATATATATAAAATAATAATTTTTATTTATAATTATCAAATTATTATTCAAATATTGTATTATTGAATAACATTTTAAAATTATTTAATAATCTTTAATTATTAATATTTTAATATAAGTATTAAAATTTCATAATTATTAAAAATGTAAATATGAGCAAAGATTTGGAAACCAAATTCACAAATAAATTGCACATAGAAACGATCGTCGCGAGAGAAACACGCACAATTATCATGCAAATGATATGAAATAAATAAATAAATAAATAAATAAATAAATAAATAAATAAATAAATAAATAAATAAATGATCGCTTACGTTATATTTAAAATGAAGTAAACGTATGAACCGTAAGAGTGTGTGTGTGAGAACCGAACTGTCTCGTAGGTCTCATGAGAAACAGGTGCTGAAAACCCCTTAATTGTGGTGATATTAGTGCGATCCCTCAGTGATCCAGGAGAAAATCCATAGAGGTGAGGCAGAATTTCACCTGCTGCTCTGCTGTCTTTATGAAGCCTGATCTGTCTCCTGCACCGCCGCCGCAGATGGCCTCCGTTCTTCAGCCTTTTTGATGGGGGATGATGGTGTCAAAATATAAAGAACGGCGCTATTTTTACACCAAATATCCATCACAGGAGCCGCCACGCTTCAGCCGGGGGAACGACGAGACTCGCCTCCACCCTGAAGTCATATCCAGAGAACCTGGACTCATATCGTGCGTCCACGCCGGAGACAGTCTGACCTCATGGGGAACGCAGACCTTCTTAATCTCATACAGATCCTGCACAGGGAGTCTGTAAATGTAGCTCCGCCTCTTCAGGAAGGACATTTAACATGATGATTATGATTATAAAGCCTGGGACTCAGTTTTATTACATAAAGCTAACAGGTTTGTATAAATAGTGGAACACTCTTCATCACACACCCCTCACACACACACACACACACACACACACACACACACACACACACACACACACACACACACACACACCTCACACACACACACACCCCTCACACACACACACACACACACACACACACACACACACACACACCCCTCACACACACACACACACCTAACACACACACACCTCACACACACCCCACAACCCCGCACACACACACACACACACACACACACACACACCCACACCCGAATCACACACATAAACACAACACACATCGCCCAGACACACACACAGGACACCGAACACACACAGACACACACACCGCACACACACACCACACAACACACCCCACACACAAACACAACACACGCCCACACACACACACACACCCCTGCACACAAACACACCACGCACACAACACATCACACCGCGTCACAAACACACACACACACACACCACACACAGACAAACACCGAACACAGCAGACACACGACACAACCGCACTACACGACACCCCTCACACACAAACACACACACACCTCACACACACACACCCCTCACACTCACACACACACACACCTCACACACACACCCCTCACACACACACACCCCTCACACACACACACCCCTCACACACACACACCCCTCACACAAACTCACACACACACACACACCGCACACCCACAAAAACCTCACACACACACACACACACACACGCACCACACACACCTCCCACACACACACACACACCCATCACACACACACACAAACACCCCTCACACACACACACACCCCTCACACACACACACCCACACACACACACCCCCCTCACACACACACACACACACACACCTCACACACAGACACACACACACACACACACACACCTTACACACACACACACACCCCTCACACACACACACACACACACACACACACACACCCCTCACACACACACACACACACACACACACACACACACACACACACACACACACCCCTCACACACACACACACACACACACACACACACCGCTCACACACACTCTTCACCCCACACACCCCTTACACACACTTCACACCACACACACCTCACACACACTCTTCACCACACACACCTCACACACACTCTTCACCACACACACCTCACACACACTCTTCAACACACACACTCTTCACGTAGGTTGCACACGTTGCACTTTGTGTAACTAGGACTTAGCTTTGTGTTGTTCTATGTAGCTTTATCTCATTTTTATGCTCCCTGGTCCTGGAGAAACGTTGTCTCATGTCACTGTGTACTGCGTCAGATATATAAGGATGAAATGACAATAAAATCATCTTTCCTCGACTCGATTTCCATCTGCACCGATCAGTACCATCACCACCGAAAACACACACTTTCTTTCTTCAGTTGTTCTTTTTTCACCCATCAGAGGTTTTGTCTGAGGTGTAAATCCTCCTGCTCACGCTGCATCACAGAGAGGCGTAACTCTGCAGAGTAACACCATGTCGGCCCTCTTCCACATCCACCGGCTCACGGACATCCACGATTGGTTAGCGTTGTTGTGATTGACGAGTGAGTACGAGCATGCTCCGCCCACCCGAAGAGCTCGGCCTGTGTTGCCGTTTTAAAAGCTATTAATAAAATATAAGGCTGCAATAATAGCAACAGAGTTTATTTATCGGGTTTAAGAGAACGGATATTTCCCAATGAACTGTAAAAAATAAAAGATCAAAGCATAATCCCGGCTCTACACAAACCCCCGATAACATCAACGAACACGGAATGAAGCCGTTCCTCAAAACCTCGGCGTGGATTTTTTCAGCATTTAGAGCAGACGATGAGACATGACAACATGTTAAAGACTTCTAAATGTTTCCCAGCACCAGCACACGGAGCTGCGCTTCCTCCCCGCCTCCCAGCTCATCTCCTTCAAAGGTCCTCTGGAAGTGTTTGTGAGCTCCGGCTCGTCTTTGGAGAGAGCCGGGATCCCTTTGAACCGGCGGCGAGACAAAAAAAGAGCTTTCTGAAGAAATAATGGCTGTTTATATGGAGTGCGCTGTGAGGAGCTGTCAGACGAGGCCTTTAACTTGATTTGCTGGAGTGTCGGAGAAGCGGGACTTCAGGGAGGTGAATCATGGATCGTCAGAAATCAATTCTCAGGACGACTCTCACGGGAGAACACGAACCATCAGCGGCGGGAAAAATGAATAAACCGGAGTTTCTACAAAACATCATCTGAGTGTAAAAAGATTCACCAATGTCATTCTGACAGGACGACCAGGACTGAGGTCAAGAGGAAATCCCCCAAACCTCTGATTATTACTTTATTGATTCTCTCTTGTGAAACCAAAAGGGTTCAAATTAATAATCGATATATATTTAAATCGAATCCGTCACAAGATAATTATATATACAATAAAACCAAAAATTCTCTTGTGACTCAAGGCTGACAAAAACGATTAAATATAAATCGATATATAAAAATGTCAAATGTATAATGATTATGTTTCGTGCTGCATTCTCCGAAATCAATAGGCTTCTGTTACACGCTTGTTGCTATGGTTACGTCTCAATGTGTGTAAGAATGTACAAAAAAAAAAAAAAAAAAAAAAAAAAAGGAAGAGGGGAAAAAAGCTACTGACAAACAAACAAATTAACATCTAAACAAACCAAACAGGTAAACAAGAAAAGAAACAAATAAACAAACACACAACTATCTAAACAAACAACTGAACAAAAACACACAAATAACCAACTAAGCAAACAAACAAACAAACAAACCAAACAGGTAAACAAGAAAACACACAACTATCTAAACAAACAACTGAACAAAAACAAACAAATAACCAACTAAGCAAACAAACAAACAAACCAAACAGGTAAACAAAAAAACACACAACTATCTAAACAAACAACTGAACAAAAACAAACAAATGACCAACTAAGCAAACAAACAAACAAACAAACAAACCAAACAGGTAAACAAGAAAAGAAACAAACAAACACACAACTATCTAAACAAGCAACTGAACAAAAACAAACAAATGACCAACTAAGCAAACAAACAAACAAACAAACCAAACAGGTAAACAAGAAAAGAAACAAACAAACACACAACTATCTAAACAAACAACTGAACAAAAACAAACAAATGACCAACTAAGCAAACAAACCAAACAGGTAAACAAGAAAAGAAACAAATAAAAAAACACACAACTATCTAAACAAACAACTGAACAAATAAAAAACAAACAAACAAACAAACAAGACACAATCACCTACATTTCCCACATAAACCTGAATCCTTAGACCTTCTTCACTCGGACCCTCTGCACGGCTCCTCATTCTGCTCATCATAGCGCTTTACATTTTGATCTCAGCTGCTTTGCTCTCGCCCTCGGCCTCATTAATCCTCCCAGAGCAGCATTCGCAAACCGCTGACAAATTAGTTTATCCTCCCACTGGATGCCAAGTGATATTATTATTATTATTATTATTATTATTATTATTATTATTATTATTATTATTATTATTATTATTATTATTATTATTATTTTAGTGGAATAGCTGCTCAAACTTTGTACTGGAGCTTTTATTTATTTTTTTGATGTGTTATATGAGATGAGCGTGTGTGTGTGTGTGTGTGTGTGTGTGTGTGTGTGTGTGTGTGTGTGTGTGTGTGTGTGTGTGTTGGCGCCATTGCTTCCTACACGTTTATTTTAGCGAGAGCGTTTGGCAGGAAGAGATTGTGGCTTTGTGTCATTTGGCTTCCCCGGGACATCTAGGCTATAAGCGTTATTGTCACGGAGGTAATATAAGTTATTAATCTCTAATGACATTCCATCTGATATGCCTCTGAAATCAAATTGCTCCAGTGCGTTATTTAGCCGTAGCGTAGCGAGAGCGGTGCGATGCCGCCTTATCGCCGAGCCTCTGCTACTGCACTGTTTACTTCTTCACTCGCTTATTTAAATTGAGTTGTATTCTACCTCCTCACTGATCAAATATTTGACTAAATCGTCCCCTCCAGCGGTCATAAACAACCACACGATGCACTCTCAGCTCTCGCAGCTAAAGCTTCCCTCGTTTATCTGCCAGGAGACGAGAAAGCGGCGACGTGACGTGTAGCGACACCGCCGGATTTTTAAAATCTGCTCCCTCACAAAAGAAACAGAAACTTTATTGTCAATAAAAAAACATTGTTCAGTAGATCAGAATTTTTCATATCAATAATTTTTGACATTTTTTATTAAAGCAAAGCAATTTTTTATATAATTGTATATACAATTAAATTATATTTTTAACAATTAATTTATTTATAATTTGACTTTATAGAGAATATCTCAGGTAGAACAGAGTGAAATACACCTTCACGCGTCTCCCTGATCACACACGAGTTCATTAACGGTTTGAACGGTGTTTCTTTTGCCACTCGAACGTAAACTAAAAGCTCACGATGAAACGCGTCGTGTGTAATTATTCTGCTGAATTATACCTCAGGTTCATTCTCACACACTTCAGGACACAGACACGAGCTCAGATTGAGGTCGGAGCGGACGGATTATCAGCTCGGCTTCTCTAAACCATCTCCACATGAAGGTGAAGGACGTTTCAACGCTGACTTCTTTCATGTTTATAGGAAGCGTGTTTATGACCTCCGATGTTTCTGTGGAAAATATCTAGTCTAGTTCATCGTATTAATAAAAAATGTGCAAATAAATGAATAAATAAATAAATAAATAAATAAATAAATAAATAAATAAATAAATAAATAAATAAATAAATAAGGGGGCATGGTGGCTTAGTGGTTAGCACGTTCGCCTCACACCTCCAGGGTTGGGGGTTCGATTCCCACCTCCGCCTTGTGTGTGTGGAGTTTGCATGTTCTCCCCGTGCTTCGGGGGTTTCCTCCGGGTACTCAGGTTTCCTCCCCCGGTCCAAAGACATGCATGGTAGGTTGATTGGCATCTCTGGAATATTGTCCGTAGTGTGTGCGTGTGTGTGTGTGTGTGTGTGTGTGTGTGTGTGTGTGTGTGTGTGTGTGTGTGTGTGTGTGAATGAGAGTGTGTGTGTGCCCTGCGATGGGTTGGAACTCCGTCCAGGGTGTATCCTGCCTCGATGCCTGATGACGCCTGAGATAGGCACAGGCTCCCCGTGACCCGAGAAGTTCGGATAAGCGGTAGAAGATGAATGAATGAATGAATGAATGAATGAATGAATGAATGAAGAAATAAATAAATAAACTTTCAGCTTCCTTTCTGAGCTTTTAAGAGCATGAGGAGGAACTACAGCAAGACTTGTGATGTGCTTTGGCGGTCGAAACAGAAAGAACTGGTTCTAAATTAGGCTCCGAACCTGCACTCGAACTGCTTTGGTGGAAAAGGGACATAAGAGATGAGACTCCAGACGTCCTTTCAGCTCACTTGCCAGCATCTGCATGTAGCTCGTGATTCGAGCAGTAATTCATCTCCCACTTTTACTGACACACCGATTAATCCTACAACTTAACAAAGTCAGTTTACTGCTAGCAGGACAGGATGGGGTTAATTCATCAGGGACTATTTCTCTATCACTATCCGAATCTTCTTCCACTTGTTCTCGGTCTAAAATGAATATTATCCCTGATTATCAAACCCTGGACTTTTTTAGTCTCTGTTTCCTCCCAAACACGTGCATGAGCAGACAATCGTGTAAAGGTTTGATTGAAGACGACGTAGCTGAAGATAAAATAAAATGAGCAGAAGAGGAACCGTCATAATGAGGAGTAGATATCAGACCTGAGATGAGTCAGACCTCACGGACGGACTGAAAGAACCTGAAGAGATAAAGGCTTTGGATTGAAATGACCTGCAGCTAAGCTAAAGCAGCTGAGGACGTGGATAAAGCTGACTGACTGGATCATCTCCCAGATCACTCGCTTCCTGTGTCTCATTGTTATCCTCGTCTACGTAAAATCCTCCACATCTTCAGCACAAATCTCCAGGACACTCGGCACTCACCAGACGTCGGTGTGGCCTGAGGGAAGCCGAGCACTTACTGAAGAACAAGAGAAAAAGCTGTGCCATAAACGCCAGGGTTTTCCACTGGGAGGAGAGATTAGTGGCCTCCTCACCAGGTGGATCTGACTGAGCTCAACACTCTCACTTTCTTCAGAAACTGTTCCTCGTCTGATTAGTGTCGAGCTTTCTCTCTCTCTATCTCTCTCTCTCTCTCTCTCTCTCTCTCCCTCCCTATTGCTTTGTCTCTCTATCTCTCTCCCTCTCTATCTCTCTCTCTTTATCGCTTTCTCTCTCTCTATCTCTCTCTCTCTCTCTCTCCCTATTGTTTTCTCTCTCTCTCTCTCTCTCTCTCTCTCTCTCTCTCTCTCTCTCTCTCTCTCTCTCTCTCCCCAACATTTACCTGACTGTATATTACAATCACACCCCCAGTGTCACCATATGAGGATGAGGTTCCCCCTTGAGTCCGGTTCCTCTCAAGGTTTCTTCCTTTACCAATTTAAGGCAGTTTTTCCTCGCCACTGCTGCCTGAGTCACCTCAGACTTGCTCATAGGGGAATAAATACATACACATTGTGAACTATTTATATCTAATAATAATCTAGAATTTTTATTCTGTTAATTCTTTTTCTTTTATTATTCGTTATTTCCTTTATCATTAATTATATTTACCTTCTGCTCGGTGTTTATGTTCTGTAAAGCTGCTCTGAGACGACGTCTATCGTAAAAAGCGCTATACAGATAAAGTTGAATTGAATTGAGTTGAATTGAACACGCCAGAGACACAAAGACAAGGAGGACATTTGGACACATCAGTAACAGGTGCGCTGAGTCGCCAGTCAAACACAGACATATCCGAGACCTCGGAAAACTCTGAAATAAAGAGAACCGAAAGAAGAAAAGACGCCATCGGACGGGACGTATTCGCTTCAGTTAGCAGAAGATGATTTTCTCTTCACACAGATTTTACCGGAGCGAGATTTTCCTCGTGAAATCACGAGCCTTGGTCTCGTGAGCAAATAAAAAAACACCATTTTGTTCTGGATAGGAAAAACACAACAACAAACATCTCGTCCACTGAGATCGTGGTGCTGTTTTTCATTCAGTCGAAGCTCAAACTCCAAAACCTCGGAGTCTCTGATCCGGCACCAACACGAGCCTTAACACTATCGGTATCACCGCTTTAACAGGAAGATGCACGTGCTCACGTTCTTCTTTCCCACATTATGAAAGTCTTTTTTCCTGTTTGTTGGCTGTAAAATTTGGGTAAAAATTAATTTCAAACCAACAAGCAAGCCGACCTCCAGGAAGTGCCCGAGGAACCAGATCTTTTGAGAGCGCTCGAACGTCGGTGAAGAAATCTTTTGATGTAAACTTAATCGACTCTATTAACAACCCGAGCCTCGGATTATATCATGTAAATTGCTTTGGATAAAAAAAAAGCATCTGCGAGATGAATAAATGTATGTGAATTCGAATCCAGGGCATGTGCTGAAGACGAAGAAGGAAACATGTTTACTCGCACTGCATGTTTTCTGGAGTTTAGAGAAGCTCTGTGGCTTCTGTATGGCTCGAGGTGATTTCTGGTCCTGTTTGATTGCAGGTCTGCATTCAGGAAAAAAAATGCATTGATTTCAAAACATGCTGTATAAAATTTCAAACCCCAGCAGGACGCCAGCAGGAATAACCCAGACACCATCAGGCGTGAAGATGAGAAAAAATCCAGCGATGGTTCTTCTCCTAAATGCTAGAGGACTTTACTTTAGCCTTATTCTGTATTCACGCTAATCTGTGGCGGTGGGACACGGAGAATAAATGTTTTATTTCCTTCCATCTAAGCTGCACTTTTCTCCTATTTACAAATGCACATACTTACTGTAGGCACTTGGGAATTTTCTTTGGGGGAAAAAAAAATCCCTCTGTGAATCGTGAGGAAGCGTAAATCCAGATGGGGAGATCGTATTATAAACAACTTTCGTTTCACATTGAATAACTGCGTATTAACACGCGCACACACACACACACACACACACACACACTCAGAGAGAGAGAGAGAGAGAGAGAGAGAGAGAGAGAGCGAGAGAGAGAGAGAGAGAGAGAGATTTGGCACTGCACTGTTCAGCCATCCATTATGCTCCCTGGATGTGGTCTCCTCTGTGATCCAGCTTTATCATCTCATATGTAGCTGTAAGAAGGCTGGATAAATGATGAATGATCTCTCCGGCGATGATGAGAACAGGTGAGAAGAACATGGTTCTGGGCCAAAGCTACACTGCCTCTGATGCCCTGCAGAAAAAGCACTATATAAAAACTGGAATGATCCTAAAAATGAGATTTCTCTAATATTTGGCTGAAGTTTTTGTAATAAATACAGTTTTTAATCAGGTTATTGTCAGGAATTCCCACTCAGTGGCTTCATTCTGACTCCGTTTCCCGGTCTTCGACTCGGTCTCTGCTCCTCGGTCTGATCCCTAATGCGTGCACCTGATCTCCCTGATTAGTTTATCTTCTTCCAGCCTCCTGTTCCGGTTTCTCTTCCTCTTCGTCCCTGTTGTTTACGTTCACTCCTGGTTCTCGGCCTCCTTTTGGTTTATTGATCTGTGGAATGTTGGGACAGATTTTTCGGTTCGTACTTAATGAAGAACTTGCTGCGAATACACACTTCACTTTATGGTGTTTACACTGTGGACCGAGCAAAGAGACTCACATCAGAAGTGCTTTTGATGAATCTCTCTTTTTACTTTATTATTAACCTCCAGTCCAGATTTTACATTTACATCATTTGGCAAACAGTCATTCAGAGCTACTTACATTTTATCTTACTTTTGTACAACTGAGCAGTAGCAGGTTAAAGGGACTTGTACAGGGGCAGCTTCATAGATCTGGAATTCAAACTCATGACCTTCCGATTGGTACAGTAGGCCAACACCTTAACCACTAGGCTACCACACCCATCCATGTTCCTCTATGTTCCTCTATGTTGTTGTTACATCTGATATATAATTGACCTCAGTGTTGTGGGTCTGTGATCGATCTTATCACACAGTTGATTAGTTTCCTTTAACTGCATGCTCTGGACAGTTAGATTAGATTTGTTTTATAGCAGTTACTATCTTACTCTATCCTGAAGATGTCTGAAAGTTTCATTGCTCTTACACCGGTGACTCCTTCCATAAAACCTCCATAAACGTGTGCATCAATGCCTGCAGTCGTGTTTTAATGTTTTTAAGTAGAGCGTCTACTAAACCAGGCCATGGGAATTTACTGGAACTGTTGAAACAGTAACGTATTAGATTATTAATCTGCACCATCTGACCAATCAAAATCCAGATAGACCAACCTGTGCACAGACCAACCTCTCAAGAACCTCATATCCTGTTAATCTGACTCTAACATGGCCAGCATTGGTTTTTAATGAGTCAAGATCTCAGTGTCTCACATTTCCATCCGTGCCTTCTTTCTTCTTTCACATTTTTTTCCTGATGGACTGAAGTCGGAGAGATTACGGGTGATAACCTCTCTGTCTGAACACTGGCTGCTTTATCGCTAGCACCAATTACACTCGAGATCCATCCACTTCAGACGCTGACCCGTTGCAACGGCCCCGTGTTCCATAATCCTCATGGTCTGTTCCAGCCCTTCAGGCAAGGCGAGGAGAGAGGAGGAAGGAAAAAAAAAGTAAATAACTGCATCTGAACTGTCTCCCAGGTTAAGCTTTTATTTACATAACCCTCTGAAGTGCCGCAAACCCTCAGAACCTCGTTTGTGCTCCGGCTCCAGACTTTAAATGCTCCCAGCTCTCCAAAGTGCAATACTGAAAATGCGCTCTGAGCCATGGCTTAATGAAGACATATGAAAGGTCAGGGCAAAACTACACAATAAAAGCCATGTTAAACCACAGGCCTGGCAAATCACCAGACAGATCAGAGCTCAAACTTTACTAGGAAGTGGTTCCCAGTTGCAATTGTCCTGGATGCTGGAAGAAAACATATACATATATATATATATATATATACATAACGAGCGTGCGGCATTCAAGATGGAGGATTAAGTTAACTTCCTGTGCCACCACCATCAAATCCCCCTATGAGAACAGACCTAAGGGCAAAATGGTGTTTGTCCTAATTTTATCTAAATTTCATTCAAGTTCTATCTATTGCATAAGTATTCACCCCCCACACCTTGAACAGTTTCATCCCTGAACTGAAATGGAGTTTGTTGGGTTTTTAAATAATGACATGACTGAGAAATCTATTGAGTCTACAGAATGATTTAGAAAATGTGAGGAAAATCTCCATCAAAGTGCAGTGGCTGAGTAAAGACGGATTAGTCGGAGAGAATGCTGAGATTAGCAAAAAAAAAAAAAAAAAAAAAAGGAGTTAAACCATTCAGAATCACATTTAAAGTTTGTCTGAAAGCAAACTGGAGATTGTTCTCTTGTGTCATGAGAAATTGGAACACAGAGCTGTAAATTCTGAGGAACCCAAATTCTGTGAGACCATCGATCCCAAATCGATCCCAAATCGATCCCAAATCGATCCCAAATCGATCCCAAATCGATCCCAAATCGATCCCACCATCGATCCCACCATCGATCCCACCATCAATCCCACCATCGATCCCAAATGTGAAGCATGGTGGTGGGAGAATGGCTTCTTAGTAGCTTCTCTTTCTAAGAGCAGCTGATTTTTGGCCTATGCGGCCATTTATTTGTTTGTTTGTTTGTTTGTTTGTTTGTTTGTTTGTTTAGGTCATTGATTTGTCTACAGTTGATCCCTTAGAGTAACGCGAATAACAAAAGAGATTCTGACTTAACACCTTTATCGTTTGAATAAAACATTTCTATTCTGAAGGGTGTGGCCTCTTCCAAGACGATGACTCCGCCCCATTCTCAATTCTTAACATACTTAATGTTCAAAAGTATTTTCTTATTTTTCAACATAAATTCCAACCACCTAAAGGGGCTAAGGATAAAAATATACAATCCAGATTCATGGTAAAGTATCTTATGTAACTCTGACCAGTTGGGATCGTGGGGTAATCATCTGTACAGACATGTTTGTCTGGAAATCAGAGTAAAAATTGCCCACCAGTGCAGTTCCATGGCCTTGTCAGCTTTGACAAACCAACACACTTATTGTTTACTTTCTCTGACAATAAATGCTCTGAAGAAAAAGAAATGACTGTTTGTCTCTGAGAGTGACAGGTGAGAATCCACGGTTTTATCAACAGTGACAGCTCGGAGAGTCCCAGTTCTGCTTGCTGAGGTTCGTGACACTTGTATTTACATCAAAAATGATGCATCTATTCCCTCCTCTGTGATTGTACGACGGCGGGAACGAGACGATTCCGATTTGGCTTTGACCCGTGTTTAATGGAATGGGGAAACTTTTTTTTTTTCCCAGGAAACGGAGAGACCATAAACGATTACATTGCTAACAGCAAGACTCTTTTATCAGTCATATAAGTTAAATGTTTAAAGGATTTTTTTTTTGGGAACAAACTAAAGTTCTGCAGATTCTTCAGCCTAGATCGATAAATATTTTTGGGGCAGTGGTGGCTCAACTGGTTAAGGCTCTGGGTTGTTGATCGGAGGATCGGGGTTCATAGATCTTCTAGTAATGCAGTTGGGCTACCACAGAGACTCGGCTACCACAGAGACTCGGCTACCACAGAGACTCGGCTACCACAGAGACTCGCCTACCACAGAGACTCGGCTACCACAGAGACTCGCCTACCACAGAGACTCGGCTACCACAGAGACTCGCCTACCACAGAGACTCGGCTACCACAGAGACTCGCCTACCACAGACACTCGCCTACCACAGACACTCGGCTACCACAGAGACTCGGCTACCACAGAGACCTGGCTACCACAGAGACTCGCCTACCACAGGGACTCGCCTACCACAGAGACTCGCCTATCACAGAGACCCGGCTACCACAGAGACCCGCCTACCACAGAGACCCGCCTACCACAGAGACTCGGCTACCACAGAGACTCGGCTACCACAGAGACTCGGCTACCACAGAGACTCGCCTGCCACAGGGACTCGCCTACCACAGGGACTCGCCTACCACAGAGACTCGGCTACCACAGAGACTCGCCAACCACAGAGGCTCGCCTACCACAGAGACTCGGCTACCACAGAGACTCGCCTACCACAGAGACTCGGCTACCACAGAGACTCGCCTACCACAGAGACTCGGCTACCACAGAGACTCGCCTACCACAGAGACTCGGCTACCACAGAGACTCGCCTACCACAGACACTCGCCTACCACAGACACTCGGCTACCACAGAGACTTGGCTACCACAGAGACCTGGCTACCACAGAGACTCGCCTACCACAGGGACTCGCCTACCACAGAGACTCGCCTATCACAGAGACCCGGCTACCACAGAGACCCGCCTACCACAGAGACCCGCCTACCACAGAGACTCGGCTACCACAGAGACTCGGCTACCACAGAGACTCGGCTACCACAGAGACTCGCCTGCCACAGGGACTCGCCTACCACAGGGACTCGCCTACCACAGAGACTCGGCTACCACAGAGACTCGCCAACCACAGAGGCTCGCCTACCACAGAGACTCGGCTACCACAGAGGCTCGGCTACCACAGAGGCTCGGCTACCACAGAGGCTCGGCTACCACAGAGACTCGGCTTCCACAGAGACTCGCCTACCACAGAGACCCGCCTACCACAGAGACCCGCCTACCACAGAGACCCGCCTACCACAGAGACTCGGCTACCACAGAGACTCGGCTACCACATCCACACAAACTTCATGTAAAGTTTTTTTTTTGTTTATATTTAACATTTATGGGATTTGGAAGACACCTTTATCCAGAGCGATGTACAAAAGTGCTTTTAAGTCTCTTTATTATATATTTATTTAAATGTACACAAAACAAACTAGGGAAAAGGTGCTTCAGGAAGAGGTACTGTACGTCTTCACCCGTCATTTGAAGATACAGTAGCCAGTGATTCAGCTATTAGAACATCTAGGGGAAATTCATTCCACCACCTCGGTGTGAGAACAGAGATATGTCTTGATGTCTACATCCCTTTTACCCTGAGAGATGGTGGGAACAGTGGAGCAGTGCTGGTAGATCTGAGAGAGTGAGGTGCAGTGTGATGAATGATAAGAGCTTTAAGGTAAGATCCTTTTTGGATCGTTTTCAGAGGACGAATTGTGTTCATACTGTAGGTAGACCTGCCAGAATGTTGTAGAGAAGAAACCGACCCGAGCGAGTCGCATTAACAACATGCAATGAAAAGGACAGTTGATTGGTCATGGTTACACCGAGGTTGTGAGCTGTGACTGAAGGTCAGGCCAGATCATTGTGCAGGGATATTGCAAGATAATGATCTGGAGGTGAATCACTTAGGATTATAAGCAATTCAGTTTTGATGGGATTGAGTTTTAACTGAGGAGCTGTCATCTACGATGAAATGTCCACCAGATGGGCAGGAGGAGGGCAGGAAGAAGAATAAAAGTTGAGTATCATCAGCATAGCAGTGGTAAGAGATCAGAGATTCTGTGTGAGGAAATAACTTCACCAAAAGAGTGAGTATACAGAGACAAAAGGAGAGGACCAAGTACTGAGCCCTGAGGGACACCAGTGTTATGATATGAGCATCCTTCCATGTAGGAAGCAAACCATTCCCAAGCTGATCCACAAATCCCAAGACTCCTGAGGGTGGACAAGAGAGTCTTGTGTTTGACCGTATCAAAACGCCACTGTGAGGTTGAGGAGGAGGAAGAGAGATGAAGCTTGTCTGATCTAACAGCATGTAGTTTCTCAGAGACATCCAAAAGTACAGTGTCTGTGGAATGAGCTGCTTTAAAGCCAGACAGTTGGGTTGTTCTAACTAACTAGATTTTCCTGAATATGAAAGATTTCATTCTGTGAAAGACTGATGATTACATTCTTTCTAATTCAGCTTGAGAAAAGAACAGAATATTCTATTCATGGACTCCAGACTGAAGTCTTTCTTTAGCACACAGTCTCACATATTGCACTTCTTTTAGATGATTAAATTAATGGCGTGTAAACGCCTGATAAAGGCTGCTCACGGCTTGTTATGTGGTGTTTATTGTCATATAGAACAATATCTGCAGCCAGCACTCTTTATCAGTGCCAACTGCATTGCTGGCGAGCTTGTTTTCTTTTTTATAATTCATAAATTGGTTTTGTATGCTGCCGCTGTTTGTTTTGACTCCATCACTATGACTGAAGAAGCTCAGCGATGATAAAATGCCTTTGTTTTATTTCCTTTTATTGATCACGACTGTGTATTAACTAACGATCACAATAACTGCTGCTCGGTTGAAAATAAAGATGAAATGAAATAGATGTAATATAGAATGAAAGAGGAGAGGAGAGGATGAACACTTCTCCATCTGGTTGTCCATCTGGGAAAACCCTTAAAGTTCCATGTAGATCATTTATTGAGCCTTTAATGAAGTTGGAACCTAACGTACCAGACACCAAGGTTCTAGTTAACCATATTATACTGCATGCTCTTTTAGGGATTTTTTTCTACAGTTAAGGGTTCTGCAGGAGCTGCGACCTGTGAAACTCCTACAGTAGTCTCACATTGTGTTTTCATTCATTCATTCATTCATTCATTCATTCATTCATTCATTCATCTTCTACCGCTTATCTGAACTTCTCGGGTCACGGGGAGCCTGTGCCTATCTCAGGCGTCATCGGGCATGGATACACCCTGGACGGAGTGCCAACCCATCGCAGGGCACACACACTCTCATTCACTCACACACACACACACACACACACACACACACACACACACACACACAAACACTACGGACAATTTTCCAGAGATGCCAATCAACCTACCATGCATGTCTTTGGACCGGGGGAGGAAACCGGAGTACCCGGAGGAACCCCCGAGGCACGGGGAGAACATGCAAACTCCACACACACAAGGCGTCAGTATTATTATGTGGGAAAAATGTCTTTTATAATGTCTCATTATGTGCCTGGTCATAGACTCACATCCTTTCCAAGATGTACCCTGCTTGTGCCCTGAGTCTCCTGGCACCAGGTTCCCCATGATCCAGTGTATAGTATAAATAGATGGATGGATGGATGGATGGATGGATGGATGGATGGATGGATGGATGGATGGATGGATGAAGAACTCTGTATCTAAAACATATATATTTTATTTTACTGGTTCCAGTCTCACAATTCTAATCAGAAAGTTTAGCTTTGATGCAGGTCACGTTGTTAAACTAATCCAGTGACCCTGTGAAGGTGGAGTTAAAGCTCACTTGTATGACATGATTGCACAGCTGAAGTGGTGATTGCACTCGTTTAATGCCACAACTTCCAGAAAGGGACATTTCTGCTCCGTCACAGCTTCAATCCGGAGCTTGCGGAGTCTTACATTCGCATCATGTAAAACATCTCAGTAGGCCGACTGGCTAGGCTAGGCTAAATTACCCCAGTGCTATCTTAATGCCCCTGTCCTTTATACTGAGCAGGATAAAGAGCTGAGCATGAATGAATTAAAGTGACAGTGAATAAGTGAAGAAATGGTGATGTTCACGTCTTACTCACATATAAGAGGATTTATGGAGACTCAATTTGGTTGCTTTAGTCCCTGATGTAGTTGTTGGGTCACATGTGGAGGAATCTGAGAGAGAGAGAGAGAGAGAGAGAGAGAGAGAGAGAGAGAGAGAGAGAGAGAGAGAGAGAGTCATCAGTCATTTCTTCTCTCTCTCTCTGTTTTACCTCCTGGAATGGGGCTTAATTACAGGTTTACATCAATCCACAAGGTCTTTGGGAGAGGAGCAGCTGCTGTGCTCAATGGTCCATTTGAAGGTGGCCAAGCCTGCTGCATCTATCTGTGTGTGTGTGTGTGTGTGTGTGTGTGTGTGTGTGTGTGTGTGTGTGTGTGTGTGTGTGTGTGTGTGTGTGTGTGTGTGTGTAGTGCAGCGTAGGGCAGATGTTCATTAGCCAGCCTGGCTTTCATCTCACTGTGTGTAACAATGGCCTGGCACAGACTCTGTTCCTTTTATGATGGCGTCTCGTCCGTCTCGTCCTGTCCTCTCACTCTCTCTCTCTCTCTCTCTCTCTCTCTCTCTCTCTCTCTCTCTCTCTCTCTCTCTCTCTTGCTGAGTTCAGAACTCGTTGAGGTGACCTGGAGGAGAGAGTGACAGTAATAAAGTGCTGAACCTCTTCACTCAGAGATCACAGAGCAGACCTTATGAAGATAACCCAGACCAGTGGATTCAGGGTGAGAATATGACATTGTGTGTGAGAACGCAGATTATTGCATCAGTGCACGTGTGAGTTCCTGAAAAAAAAAAACAGTGTCAGGGATGTAAAACAATGCCACTATGTTCATCTTTATTCAGAGTGGGTGTGGCCTAAACCGATGTAGAGTGTGTGTGGCCTAAGCCGAGGCATCGGACTCCACCTCCTGCCTCTCTGTTCATTATATTTTCAAACATATTGAGTTGGTTCTGTTTTCTAAAATGCAGATGAAACAAAACCACTGAGACCCTTACCAGGCAAAGATGGATGATAGATGGATGGACGGACCTACAGTACGGATAGATGGACGGACGGACGCTGTAAATGCCTCACACAACACTGCAGACTTTGTTTGTCATACAAGCTTCATCACACTCTGACACTCAATCACACTCATTCATGTTTATGCTTAAAGTGGGATTTGACCCCAATCTCCTCAGGAAAATCCTACATTTATAAAAACCCAATCGATAATAATACGACATATTATTAATTACCAGCTCCGATCGAGATGAGGCAGACTCTGTGAGTCCTGAGGCATCTAGAGGCATCTAGATATACAGTATACCAGCTCCAGATGGACTCTGTGATATTATAGAGGAGACGTGAACTCTGTGTGATCTTTTACACCAACACAACATTTATCAGACTGTATATATATATATAATCACACCCCCAGTGTCACCCAGATGAGGATGAGGTTATATAATCACACCCCCAGTGTCACCCAGATGAGGATGAGGTTATATAATCACACCCCAGTGTCACCCAGATGAGGATGAGGTTATATAATCACACCCCAGTGTCACCCAGATGAGGATGAGGTTATATAATCACACCCCCAGTGTCACCCAGATGAGGATGAGGTTATATAATCACACCCCAGTGTCACCCAGATGAGGATGAGGTTCCCCTTTGAGTCTGGTTCCTCTCAAGGTTCCTTCCTTTAGCATCTAAGGGAGTTTTTCCTTATATATATATATATATATATATATATATATATATATATATATATATATATATATAATATTAATCTGGGACTTTGTATTATATTAATCTTTATATTATTCTTTATATTAACCTTTTGTTCTATGTTTATGTTGCTGTAAAGCTGCTCTGTTAAACGTGTGATACAAATAAACTTGTAATTAATTGGATTAATTATTGTACATCTACATATTTACATATTTCAAATAATGACCTGTTGCTACAGAAATAAGGATAAAAGTTCAACATCTTTCATGATGAGGGATAAATTCAGAAAGAATAGAAAGTTGACACGATTTTGCAGTTGCCTTGAGCAGAGTACGGTATTAATGGAGGGGAAAAAAAGCCTCACACTGAAAGATCAGTCATCTGAACTCTTAATGCAGGACAAAAGGCTGTTAAAGAGCCTCAAGTACAGCAAGATGAATCTTTACAGGATCTTTCACTCTATAAAGACCAGGATCTGTATTCATAAAGACACTAAGAATGATCTCAGAGAGCTCCTACTTTAGCTTCAAAAGGTCTTAGTATCTAATCTCATCTTAAAAGGGGTTTAGAACCAAACTCATACTGTAGCAACTCTGACACAGAGAATACGACACCCTTTCTATCCTCTCTTAGGGATAAAAGGGGCGGGGCTAAACTCCGGCTGGACTAAATAAATAGCTCTTTTAAAATCGGGTCGTTTATAAACCTTTGCTTTGTCTCTATATCGTTCAGATATTCGAGGTTATAGATATTCGAGTAGGGATTACGGTCGTGACCGATCATGTTAGTGATGTTCTGACATCTGTATGTAATAATTGTAATGTAAATGTAAACATCTCTGATGTCATGGAGACAAATTATATTATGTTATCTCTAATCTGATTGGTCACAAAAATAATCCCTACACGATCTAATCTGCATCATCTTATTAACTCACTATCATTATTAAATATTCTTCTTCATCATCTTCATCATTTTCTCCTCTGATAAAGAAACTCTTCATCCTCTTCCCTCTTCGTCCTCCTCACTCCTCTTAGCACTGGCAGTGATGGCTCAAGTGGTTAAGGCTCTGGGTTGTTGATTGGAGGATCGCGGTTCAAGGCCCAGCACAACCAAGCTGCCACTGCTGGGCCCTTGAGCAAGGCCCTCAACATTCCCTGCTCCAGGGGCACTGTATCATAACTGCCCCTGCACTCTGACCCCACCCTCCTCAGTTGGGGTATGTGAAGAAAATAGTTCCACTGTGCTCTAATGTATATTTGGCGATAATAAAGGCTTCTTTGCCCCCCCCCCCCCCCCCCGATCTTCTTCGTCTTTCTCTTTCTGACCTTACGAGCTCTTTTAAGGGTTAAGATGCTTTATAAAGAACTTTTATCTTTACTCAGACCTTCTCTTTGATGTTTAAGGGGAAACGCCCACATTTTCGAGAATTTTATTAGAACGTTGTCACTAGGAGAAACTCTTAATGTTCATGAATACAAGCTCAGGAAGATTAATTCAGTAATAAAAATCTTTCCAAGTGTTTGTGATGAACTATTGGACTCACAGAAAAAACTTCTTATTTAATCCGTGTCCCTGTAAACGAGTCGTCGCCATAGAAACGAGAACGTATTCAAACCAGCATGATTTGTACAGTAGCCGTTAGAGAAATGAGTTAATCACCATCTCTGGCCGGTCGGAGCTGATTTGGTCTGAACCGTAGCCGTGTAGGATCCAACGCCGAACACCGGTCTCCGTGTCGCTCGTGTCCTCGTATTAGGGACGTCGGCTGTCACACAGACTCTAAACTTAGCCGAGTTTTCCGGGTGGCTGTGAATCCAGAAAGCCGAAGCTCTCGCCGTGTCACTTTCGGCTGACCCGCTGCTCTGAAACCCAGCGAGTGCAGCCAAAGATGTCAGAACGAGTGGCTCAGAGCTCTGTCACATCTCCCCGGGAGCCCCAGTTCCTCCCCAAAAAAAAATGCTTGTTTATTTTCGGCAGTCTGGATGACCATGACTTTGTCATGTAGAGGTTTCTTTCAGATCCTGACCACAGATGGTGGTACAGTATATCTAGCATTAGAACTTCTCTTCCACACTCCTGTTCAACCCGGTTCAAATAGTGCAGAACATCTATTTATTTATTTATTTATTTAGTTATTTAGTTATTTATTTATTTATTAGTTGATTTAATTATATAATTATTGCTTGATGAGAAAAAAAATGAATTTTTGTCGTTCACCCGGAGCCTTATTGAGCTGTTTACCCACGGCGAGATGATGCCATCATTAATTCGCCATCCATTTTTGGCAAATATTCTAATTGATTTTGCAATGCATCACTGACACAGGATGCTCCTCAGAGCGCTTCAACTTTGTCTCTTTGCCAAGAACATCACTACTTTTTGGCTTACTTGCCCACTTTGCTCTCACAGGAGCACTGACACACACAACGCTGTCATAAACCAGTGTCTCTCTTTGACCTTTCCAGCTCAGCTCGTGCCCTGAGCTTTGTTTTTTTCCCCCGCGAACCTGTCACTGAAATCTAATTTCATATGAGGAATGGACCGAAATTCAGAATTATTTGGAACGCGATGCTGACGTCGGGACACTGAGGCATTGATTTGTTGTGATCTGATAGCTGGGGATCAGAGAGCTTAAGAGAGCTATCGAGGCTCGTTCTGCATAAACATGAGATTCTAGATTTTCTAGAATAGTAAAGCAGAGAAACCACACACACACACACACACACACACACACACACACACACAAACACACACACACAGTGTATTTTCTCATCTCCTATTTTTATTGCCTTTTATAATCTCTGACTATTTGAATATATATATATACATATATATATATATATATATATATATATATATATATATATATATATATATATATATACACACATATATGTACATTTGTCTCGTGTGTGTGTGTGTGTGTGTGTGTGTGTGTGTATACTGTAATAAAAAGCAAAGCTGATGGACCTTTGGACCTTTATTCATTCAGTGAGTTGGAGGTTTAAAAGAACACAAACCTATCCAGTCATATTTTATGACCACAAAACACATTAAAGCGTCTTTAATATCTATAAATTTTGCCCGTCATAAAACATTCATATCGCTTTTAAACATTGATAAGCCGCTGTTCGTGTTTCAGAAAGACACAGTAAACCTCGCTACGCAATTTACGGACGGAAAGAAAGGATGAAGAGACGGAGATCAAAAACCTCATGCAAAATTCACTGCGACGTGAAACTGTCTAACATCCGGCGCTTACGTCGGCCTTTAACCTCAACTTAATCATTTATACCTTTGTGTAGAAATTAAATTTTGTTAAATTGTTTTTATTTTTATCGTAATACTCTATGAGGTGACACAGTAGCGGCTTATTTTTATTGAGTTTACAGCTATAACAGATATATAACGTATATATATATATAACATATTTATAACATAAATAATGTACGTTATATATGTTATACATACGTTATATATATGTTATACATTTGTTATATATAACAAATGTATATATAACAAATGTATAATATATGTAAATGTAATGTAATATACTATATGTAACTATAATATATGTAACTATATACTATATGTAAATATAATATACTAAATATAATATACTATATGTAAATATAATATATGTAACAAATGTAAATGTTATACATTTGTTATATATAACAAATGTATAACATATATATATATATATATATATATATATATATATATATATATATATATATATATATATATATATATACATGTACGTATATATATATATACGTACACGTATATATATATATATATACGTATACGTATATATATATATACGTATATCTATATATATATATATATATATATATATATATATATATATATATATATATATATATATCTATATTTATACATATTTATAACATATGTTTAACATATATAACGTATATATAACATATTTATAACATATATAACATATGTATAAAATACATAACATATATATACATATAAATATATATATAAATATATATATATATAATGAGTGTGAGTATATATATATATATAAATATAAATATATATATA
>NC_062518.1:1339091-1341591 GCF_022655615.1 Tachysurus fulvidraco
ACACAGCGTGAGTTCCTGATGATGTTTACGAGTGTGTGACATCACTTCCTGTTTGGGTCCTTATATCTCTGAGTCTCCCAAACAGAAGGACGAAGGCATTCTGAAGTTAGTTAACGAGTCGGTTCATTAGTTAGTTAGTTACTTAGAATTGTTTACACTCAGCGATAGCAGCGATACGGTTCGGTCCCACGTGGTCGAATCAGTCAACAGAAGAAGATCGCTCTGGAATGTAAATGAGGCGTGTGTGTGTGTGTGTGTGTGTGTGTGTGTGTGTGTGTGTGTGAGAGAGAGAGAATTATTCACCGCTCACACACGACTGCCTCGTGAAATTAAAACTCATCTCTGACAACACTGATAGTTGTGTAGAATAAAACAAACAACTAAAGAGGGCGTGTAAATATCAAATATTTGGTCTGTGAGGAGAACAACAACGGAACGTACCATGTGGACGAGGAGCCGGGGGGATCCGTGCGTACACAAACACCTCCCACAGGAGAACGTACACTTCCTCTAACATGAAAAACAGATTTAATGTGTCGTGGGAAATAAACTGGAGCGACAATTGTTCATTTGTTGCATAACAGAAATGTACTGAAATTTACTGAAAACCAAAAGACATGAACTGATATAGGATTTTATTATATTTAATATTTATATCATCAGCCAGAAGATTACAGGTGAAGTGAATAACAATGATGATCTCGTTCCAGTGGAACAGGTCGAGGTCTTTAACAACAAGTCAACAATCAGGAAGGAAGATGAGTGCAGAGGAAAACAATCAACTGTTACTACATACTAAGAGTCATGATTCAGTGCCATGATACGAGCGAGTCATGATTCAGTGCCATGATACGAGCGAGTCATGATTCAGTGCCATGATACGAGCGAGTCATGATTCAGTGCCACGATACAAACGAGTCATGATACAGTGCCATGATACGAGCGTCATGATTCACATCCACGATACAAGCGAGTCATGATGCACATCCACGATACGACCGAGTCATGATTCAGTACCATGATACGAGTGAGTCATGATTCAGTGCCACGATACAAGCGAGTCATGATTCAGTGCCATGATACGAGCGAGTCATGATTCAGTGCCATGATATGAGCGAATCATGATTCACATCCATGATATGAGGGAGTTGTGATTCAGTGCAATGATACGAGCGAGTCATGATTCAGTGCCATGATATGAGCGAGTCATGATTCAGTGCCACGATACAAGCGAGTCATGATTCAGTGCCATGATACGAGCGAGTCACGATTCACATCCACGATACGAGCGAGTCATGATTCAGTGCCATGATACGAGCGAGTCATGATTCACATCCATGATATGAGGGAGTTGTGATTCATTGCCATGATACGAGCGAGTCGTGATTCAGTGCCATGATACGAGCGAGTCGTGATTCAGTGCCAAGCCAATCAGTGTGACTGAGCTCTATGGGCTTCGTTTGTGTTTCCTGTCTGACATCCACATCTGTGTTTCTGCTGAATCTGATCCAAGCTGTGTTTCTGAGATGTTTCCTCGCCGAGCTGAATCACGCTGCCAGAACAGACGCTAAATCCAAGCTGAGTTGATTTCACAATGAAAGAGTCAGATGAATTTCCAGCCTTCCAGCCTCCAGACTTCTGTAGAACATCTAACTCTTACATTTCAGAGGGAAACGAGTCCAGGTTCAATGTTTAACCTCTAAACACTAAATTAAAGTACATTTAAAAAATTAATTCTAAATTGTTCAAACTAAAATATTAATTAAAAAATAACAATTAACTTAAAAAAATTAATACTTAAATTAATATGCTTTTAATAATATTTTTAATTATTTTAATAATACTTTGGTTTTATTATTGAAACAACCAGTGAAGCACATATAATGTCACGTTACTGCACAATAAAGCGAATTAATTAATAACTAATATTAATGCACTAATATTAATTAAGTTTTTAATATTCTGATGTTTCCGTAGCAACAGCTCATTCACAAGGACTAATAATAATAATAATAATAATAATAATAATAATAATAATAATAATAATAATAATAATAATAATTGGTTATGGAAGGAGTCTCTAGTGTCAACATGTTCAGGACAGCGGAGTTTACACTTCTTTGCTGTTTCTATGGTAACATGATGAGAGGCATTTTATTTTTTTTATTATTATTAAATTTAAGAAAGAAACTAAAGAGAGGCTGAGAAACAATGAGTGTTTATAACGGCTATGACATAAGTGTGTTTATAACGGCTATGACATAAGTGTGTTTATAACGGCTATGACATAAGAGTGTTTATAACGGCTATGAAATAAGTGTGTTTATAACGGCTATGACATAAGTGTGTTTATAACGGCTATGACATAAGAGTGTTTATAACGGCTATGAAATAAGTGTGTTTATAACGGCTATGACAAAAGAGTGTTTATAACGGCTATGACATGAGTGTTTATAACGGCTATGACATAAGTGTGTTTATAACGGCTATGACATAAGTG
>NC_062518.1:1346591-1421591 GCF_022655615.1 Tachysurus fulvidraco
CCGTAGTGTGTGTGTGTGTGTGTGAGTGAATGAGAGTGTGTGTGCGCCCTGTGATGGGTTGGCACTCCGTCCAGTGTGTATCCTGCCTCGATGCCCGATGACGCCTGAGATAGGCACAGGCTCCCCGTGACCCGAGAAGTACGGATAAGCGGTAGAAAATGAATGAGAGAGATCATCTGAGTTCATTTACAGATGAAAATTCTTCAATTGTTTTATTTATTTATTTATTTATTTTGGAAAACTTTTTATAATAGAATCTTTTTTTTAACTTTAAAAATATTTCCAAACATCGATAATATCCAGTCTTGTCTAATATCTGACAAAAAAAAAATATACAGTAAAATAATATATATTTATTCAAATGAAATTATAACATTGAAAAAAAAAAGAAATACATATAAAAACTATGTCATAGTCAAAACTTTACCGATTCATTCCGTCTCTATCGTTCTGCTAAAGTCGAAATGGATTCTTCTTCTTCTACTTTTACCTCCTCTGTGCTTCAGCTCCATTTATTTATTTTTTTTATTATTTTCTGCTATTATTTTCTTTCCTTTTCTTTTTTTTTCTTGTTGTACTTCCAGGTCCCTTCGCTTGTTTTCTCAATTATCTGATTTATTCATCATCCTTACGTTTTGCCGTCTGTCAGAGTTTCTTGGTTGTCCGTCGATAAAACGATGTCTGAGTTTTCGCTCTCGTGCCTTCACTCGCTCGTCTCCACGTAAAGACGCCGAAGCCCACTCGTTTATTTCGGATATTTACAGCTTGTTTTTACCAAAAAAAAAAAAAAAACGAACACGATTTTAAGTATTTAAAACTTTCTGTGTGATAAATTTCCGATTTATGACATAAATAATAATTACAGAATTTATTTACATTTAAATATATGATTCAAAAAATAATATATCTATATAATTAGTGATAGAATCATGTATTTATTTAAAAAAAATAAATTAAAAGCTCTACAAAAAGATTCTACATTGTATTTAATTTGATACGAATTTAAAATAGATTCCGATCGATCGCATTTTGCACGTCACGAAACATTTTACGCGCAACAAAAATGATTGTCCTGTATAAATATAAAGCATCCGTCCTTTCGCTAAAATACGTCAATATTTAACTAATAAAGGATTATTCAGATTATTCAAGATAATATACAGATACAGAATATTTCTTACTTACTGTCCTTGAACCTTTTTAAAATGTAAAAATATTTATATTCAACAACAACAAAAAAATTGAAATCAGGTAGAAAAAAAGGCATTAATAAATTATTTATTTATTTATTTATTTATTTATTTATTTACTTAAATAAAAGAACCGAAAGGTCACCTGTCGGTCTCTTCGGCTGGAATACGTTTCATTGAAGAAATGCTGATTTATTTCCATGAGATTTAAATAGAGCTTTTTCCTGCTCTCACATTTCAGCTGGTAATTTTCACCTAAAACTAAAGACATTATATAATATGTAAATTTCTGTGTTAATTTAAATTCGCTTCGATCTTTTGTTGCGTGCCGTAAACTATTTTATTAGCCGGTGATTAATACACGCGGTGTGTTATGAATCCGCTCGTTATATCGCGTGTTTAATTTCTCCTTATTTTACACTCCGTCTGTTTGCGCTGACGAGGAAACATAAAGTCGACATCTTAACACGCATCGCTGGGATGTTGGGCTTTATATCGGTTACAGTCAGGCAGCTGTCATATACACGCTTCATGCCTTAAATCAATTCCTCATAATGAGTCTCACCCTAATCACGTAGGCTGTCACGGCGTACCCATAATGCAATTGTAAAACTAGCCATGTGGGTCTATTTATCATCACTGTAAGGCATGATCGGTCAGAAAGCGCCGTGATGGCGGATCGGTATGAAATTATTCACTGTTCGGCTTGATGGTGACTAATGTTCTGTGCCTCTCTCTCCACTTTTCATTCGAAGATTTTTACTTCGGTTCCAGATTAATTTCGGCTTACAGAAAGGAAAATCAATTCTCAATCTATTTAATTTGACATGTGTGACGGACGCGGTCTCCCTGCCACCCACCTGTGGGTAATCTATGCCGTGTTTTTTTTCACCTGGAGTGCGATCGTATTACAAGTAGAATTGAATCCGCGGTCCCTGCGGTTTTCTCTAAATTTACCTTAAACTAAATCAGCTAAACCTACCGATGCTCAGCGATTGAAGCGGGGGTCTGAGGTCTCAGCTGCACAAGAAATGACTCCTATTTTTCATAGTATTATTCAATTGTTTTATCCGTTTTATCCATTCATCCGGCAGCGGCTCGTGATTTTGGTGTCGAACGTTCGGAGCACGGCGTCCGACCGAAGACTTTATCACACGTAGCTCATGTTATAGTTTACTACAAGACTCTTCTCTGTTCTGGCACCGAGGTGGTGGGATGAACTTCCCCTAGATGTCCGGACAGCCGAGTCACTGGGTATTTTCAAGCGGCGGGTGAAGACCTACTTATTCAGGAAACACTTCGACTAGCACTTCTTTCCTTATCTTTTGCATTAAAAAAACAAAACAAACAAAAAAAAAAAACACAACCATTGACACTTTTTCATTGTACCTTTGAACAAATGTTTTAAACTCATGGTATCTTAAGTATGTAACCCAGTGAACCAGCATTAATGTATTCAATTAACACGTACAGTACAATTAAGATCCAGTTAAACAAGTGGTTCGTTATTAACCAGAGCTTAGTTTTTGACCTGCTCTTGTTGCCCCCTGATGTTTTTTTTTGTTTGTTTGTTTGTTTGTTTATCGTGTGTGTATGAGTTCATGTATTTGTCTGATGTTTGTTTGATCGCTGGCGTCTCGTGTTTCTAATGAACATCATAGCTAATACTTACAGTAGTACTTTTATTAAATGTAGCTTTATTGTTATTTCAATATGTACTTTTATTTACTTTTATCTTTTTTAGGGTGACTATTACCATCTGTCTGGGGACTACAAGTGAAAAATAACCATCTGTAGTGATGGGAAGTTCGGTTCTTTTCCGCGAACCGGTTCTTTCAGACAGTTCGATTTAATGAACCAGTTCAAAAATCCAGTTCACCGGTTCTTTTATGTCCTGACGTAATGACGTCATCCACGATGACGTAATGACGCAAATTCCATCATCCCACTGCTGGCAGATATCAATACAATCAATTTAACACATTCGAAAAGTTCTTTGTAATCATAACTTTAGTTGAATATATTTCTTACATTTAAGTTTTGCAACTAAAACATGCAGTAAAGGCACCGATGTGCAAACGTGGATGTTTTACGTGTCTTAAAGATATAAAGTTAATAAACTAATCCATCAACTTACAAAAAGCGGCATATAAAAATACACAATAGTCAACAGTAAAATTAACTGACATATATTGAGTGACATATAATGATTTTTTTAAATAAAAATGGTTAATAGCCTATGACTAGTTACTATGCATATCCCGATATGTATAATTTGCTCTGAAGGTTCACGCATGCTGTATCGGTTCAGTGTACTGATGATTCGCTGTATCGGTTCAGTGTACTGATGATTCGCTGTATCGGTTCAGTGTACTGATGATTCGCTGTATCGGTTCAGTGTACTTATGATTCGCTGTATCGGTTCAGTGTACTGATGATTCGCTGTATCGGTTCAGTGTACTGATGATTCGCTGTATCGGTTCAGTGTACTGATGATTCGCTGTATCGGTTCAGTGTTCTGATGATTCGCTGTATCGGTTCAGTGTACTGATGATTCGCTGTATCGGTTCAGTGTACTGATGATTCGCTGTATCGGTTCAGTGTACTGATGATTCGCTGTATCGGTTCAGTGTTCTGATGATTCGCTGTATCGGTTCAGTGTACTGATGATTCGCTGTATCGGTTCAGTGTACTGATGATTCGCTGTATCGGTTCAGTGTACTGATGATTCGCTGTATCGGTTCAGTGTACTGGTGATTCGCTGTATCGGTTCAGTGTTCTGATGATTCGCTGTATCGTTTCAGTGTTCTTATGATTCGCTGTATCGGTTCAGTAATTCACGCATGCGCAGTATCAACAGCTCGCGCTCACAGTTCTCTCAGCACAACATGTTCAGTGTACAGGAGTTACATATAACTCCGGGATATTAGTTTATTAGGTCAGGCATGACCGAAAGTGAGTAACTTTAGTAACTTGTGGATCAGCACTGAATCAAGATGCGAACTGTTTAGAACGAATCAGTCTGATTTGGTGAACCGGTTCATCCAGTTCACTTAAAAATGACCGGTTCAAAAGAACGATTCGTTCACGAACCGGCCATCACTAGCCATCTGGCTAACTCTGGCATATTGACAGAAATGTTTATTAATATGCATCGTCCCTGTCATAAATAAATAAATAAACAAATAAACAAATAAATAAATGTTAGAGATTTAAGCACTTATGTACGTCGCTCCGGATAAGGGCGTCTACCAAATGCTGTAAATGTAAATGTTATAGACCACAATCCAGTCAGGACTTGATAACATTTACTCACCCAGCCTATCGTCAAGCTGCCAGTTGTGAGCGGTTTTTAGTACACGAGTCTGTTTCAACATGTCATTAATCAGAGTTACTGCGTTTCTTAAAAAAAGAACTGAAACATTTAGGAATTTGAAAAACAGACATGTTTTTATTCTTTTCCTCAGTCAATGTGGTGCACAGCCATTTCTAATGTACAGACTTCATCCCCTCTGTAATCCCCCCCCCCCTCACACAATCTGTACAATATCTCTTCCTATAGAAATGCCTCTGTACATCAGACACCTTCACTGTGTTTGTGGAGATTCACTCGACTCTGATCATCTGCTACGAGAATCCTGGTGACTTCAGAGATTTTAGAACTCGGTCGTAATTCCTGTCCACTGTTCCGTCACAAAGCCCGGGGCAGAACGTCTCCTGCCCCACTGAACCTCTATAAATGCCTGCTGCGATTCTTACTTTTCACCACTAGGTGCAAAGAAAAAGTCTAGAAAGATGAGCAAACCACCAGAGCATTCAAAAATAATTAAAATGTATGGAGTTGTGGATCAGATTAAAATCCAATGAACAGTGGAGCTCTGCATCACCCGCTGCTTATACCTTAAAAACTCTAAAATGTTAAAATTAGAGATCAATTACGGTGCGTCGGATAAACAAAAAGAAAAAAGAGGAAATTCAACCATTCATTCATTTCCTACCGCTTATCCGAACTTCTCGGGTCACGGGGAGCCTGTGCCTATCTCAGGCGTCATCGGGCATCGAGGCAGGATACACCCTGGACGGAGTGCCAACCCATCACAGGGCACACACACACTCTCTCATTCACTCACACACACACACACACTACGGACAATTTTCCAGAGGTGCCAATCAACCTACCATGCATGTCTTTGGACCGGGGGAGGAAACCGGAGTACCCGGAGGAAACCCCCGAGGCACGGGGAGAACATGCAAACTCCACACACACAAGGCGGAGGTGGGAATCGAACCCCCAACCCTGGACGTGTGAGGCGAACGTGCTAACCGCTAAGCCACCGTGCCCCCACCAAAAAGTTAATTAATTAATTAATTAATTAAAAATGTAAAGTTTTTTTTTTCTTTCTTTCTTTTTTTTTCATTCAGAACACTTTTTCACTGGTCTGAATGATTGGCCTTTCTTTTGCTCTCATAATATACAGAGTGTCTGAGCACTTTGATGGTACATATGTGTGGTGAAATGTTAACCGCTTGCGAGTCGAAATTCTTTTCGGATAAATAAGTAAAACCAAACCAACAGATGGGCATAAATACGTCTTCCAGATGAAAGCTGACAGCTCACAAGCTCAGGGATGTAGACAAGGCTCTTTGTTGATTTTTATTTTCCTTTTTTTGCTGACTGATGCTGTGTTGAATGAGTGTCACTCGGTTCCTCGTGTGTCTAAGAGCATCTCGAGGGACGCCGGAGTCTCCGTTAAGTGGCCTTGCAATGAAAAGACAACAGGTCAGTCATGCGTGTCGGAGAATTCTCATCCCGGCAAGGTGAAAGGTTTACGATGCGGAGATGGATGCTTTAAAAAGTAATGATGCACTCTGCTGATAAATATTCCTCCATACTCACTTCCATACATGTTACCATTTTTTGAATGAATGGAAGTTAAACAAAACCCTCATCGCCGATCTAATAACATCTACTAAAAGATTATAGGAGCTCATCCAGATTTGTTGAATTTGTGGAATTGAATTTCATTCATTCATTCATTCCCTACCGCTTATCCGAACTTCTCGGGTCACGGGGAGCCTGTGTCTATCTCAGGTGTCATCGGGCATCGAGGCAGGATACACCCTGGACGGAGTGCCAACCCATCACAGGGCACACACACACTCTCATTCACTCACACACTCACACACTACGGACAATTTTCCAGAGATGCCAATCAACCTACCATGCATGTCATTGGACCGGGGGAGGAAACCGGAGTACCCAGAGGAAACCCCCGAGGCACGGGGAGAACATGCAAACTCCACACACACAAGGCGGAGGTGGGAATTTCAAATTATGGATAAAATAAACAGTCTACTACATATTATGAGAGTGGACACATAATTTTTGGATCCTGCTCCACCGTTTTTGTCCCGTGACCCACTTTTATCACAAATCTGTAAAATATGAGTGACATTCTGCTACAATAATTTGCTTTAATTCCCTGGTTGAAATCGGAGGCCCGGAGCAGACGGCCGTAATCCCGTCCTGCGTTGTCAGTCTGCTTTGTCATGCAGCGACATTACAATATGACTTTCTTGACATGGACCGGTGTCTCGAGACCGTCTGGTAATGGCCTTGTAAATCAAACATCAACTTTTACTACAGCTCAGCTGATAAACAGGATCCCAAATGACGCTGACGGAAGCAATTTGAAAAGTCGAGAATTACAAAAGAAAAGAAAAAAGTTTAGTGAAAAGCTCTGCTCCAGTTCAGTCCGGTTTACTGTTTTGCGTCGGGTTTTGTAATTTAATTCGGTTGAGTAACGGATGGCTACAATTTTCCAAATATAGGTATGAATACGGGGGGGGGCACGGTGGCTTAGCGGTTAGCACGTTCACCTCACACCTCCAGGGTTGGGGGTTCGATTCCCACCTCCGCCTTGTGTGTGTGGAGTTTGCATGTTCTCCCCGTGCCTCGGGGGTTTCCTCTGGGTACTCCGGTTTCCTCCCCCGGTCCAAAGACATGCATGGTAGGTTGATTGGCATCTCTGGAAAATTGTCCGTAGTGTGTGAGTGTGTGTGTGAATGAGAGTGTGTGTGTGCCCTGTGATGGGTTGGCACTCCGTCCAGGGTGTATCCTGCCTCGATGCCCGATGACGCCTGAGATAGGCACAGGCTCCCCGTGACCCGAGAAGTTCGGATAAGCGGTAGAAGATGAATGAATGAAAGGTATGAATACGTTATCCATTATCACATAGTTAATGTCACCACCATCACCAGCAAGGAATATTATTTGGACAAACTCGATAGGACCAAAGAAAAAAGTAGCTGGAAGCTGATATTAATATAAAAAACAAGCAAGAGCGTTGGTCTTAGAAATCTGATAGCACCTAAATTTGAAGATTTACTCCAACAGATTTCAGGACTGATTGCAGGAATAATTGATGGTGAAATATCCTTTAATTGATTCATATTTCTTTTTCTTTTCCAGGTGGAGGAACACTGCCAATAGTTCTGAGAGATAACAGTTCCATCTAAGTGTGAGGCACACTGGGTGCCTGAAATTATGTAGCCACCTGACAGTCGTATCCGTACCGTACTGTATGTGATCGTTATACATCCCTTTCAGGATTTACTCCCTCGTTACTCTTCTCTGAAGGCTTTCCACTAGATGTTAGATTGTGTCTGTGTGGGTTTGTGTTCATTCAGCTACAAGAGCATCAGTGAGATCAGACTCTGATGTTGGGATGTTGAGGAGACTCCAGTTCCAGTTCATCCCAAAGGTGTTGAGTGGTGTTGAGTCAGAGTCAGGGCTCAGTGCAGGACACTCGAGTTCTTCACTCCAACCTTCACCTCCTCCACACCATGTCTTCATGGAGCTCAGGGGCTTTGTGTACAGGGACATTGTCATGATGGAACAGGGTTTGTAGTTCCACTGAAGGGAAACTGTAACACTACAGAACACAGAGACGCTCGGTACGATTGTTTGCGACCTTGTGGGGATGTGATGGTGTAAATGTACTTTTGGACATGGAGTATATAATCCAATGACACAATTTATAATTCCTCCTGTGGATCTAGGTTAGGGATCACCTGGATCTTAAGCAATTTGTTTTTCCTGATCCATTTAAGTCGTTAAATGTGAGATCTGTGAGATCCTGGGTTAGCCCCCAAGGTTTGCCCCAGTCTGATGCAGTTCTAGTAGAAACCAACCATGGAGCATATTTTTAAGGATCAACTGACTTCCTCTCATTTTGGAGGTGGAACAGATCGACTCCATGTCTGTCCCAGATTGCTGAGCAACTCGTGGAGATCACAGATATCAGGCCCAGCGACCCTGTGGTGGATCAGAAAGTCCAAATAACACAGTACGGTTTTAGAATCATAGAAGAATCATAGAGACTTGAATGAGGATCGGGGTCATCGGGGATTATTGTTTCCAGTGTCTTGCAAAAGATATAAAGTGAGGCAATTATGGTTTAGCCGTTGTGGTAAAGACCGTGATCGATTGTTGTCGTTAAACACATTTCCTGAGATCCTGAGTTGTTTCTAGTCTTTTGAATATCTAACTGTTCTCTCTCAAGCAATCACTAGTGGAGAAGGTTGAAAGGATGAAATCAAGTTGGAAGATTGGTTAAAGAGGACCATCACAACTCCTCAAGCTCCACTTAATATCTTCCACAGAAAGACTATTAAATATTCCGCCTCGGAAGCAGAGATCACAGATTTTGTCTAATTTTATCATCCATTTCCTGAGTAACGACTCATATTAAAAGTCACGTAAAAAGGCAGTGCTGGTCTAACAGTGGTGTAATAGCTGCTGTGCTCTTCACAGTCGAACAAGTCTTCTTCATGATTCCACGGTGTCCTCTTTTCTCTCACCTTTAAAACACCTGCTTTCTGTAGCAGTAGTGAACGTTGGCTGTAATTATGCTGAGTGTACCACTTTACGCCCACACGCTGCTCTCTGCCTTCCCGTCTTCCTCCAGATGACATTGGATAAACATGTCCTCATCTGTGATGTCGACACGATTAACTTTCTCCTGCTGAGCTTGCTCTGTCACAGAACACTTTAATCATCTATCCTTCCATCCATCCATCCATCCTTCCATCCATCCCTCCATTCTTCCTGGATACTGACTCTGCTTTTCTGTCAACTCTCTGGAGGTCACGTCTGCTGGATCAGGAGGCCTGAGGAAGTGCCAGTTATCCAAACTTGGGTCACATCCCCTATCCTACATATATTTTTAAATTAGATTTGATTTGTTTTTACAAACGATTCGGTCTTTAGCTGATCCGTACTGTTGCACCGATTCTGAGCCGTGTTTTTCACGTCAGACCGACTTCGCTGTTGTGAATCCCGAAACATGGAAGTCCAATCTTTACATTTTCAGTAAAAGTCAAGTCAAGAAGCTTTTATTGTCATTTCAATTGTATATAGCTGACGCAGTACACAGTGAAATAAGACAATGTTTCTCAGGACCATGGAGCTCTATAGCACAACACAGAGCCACACAGAACTACACAAAACAACACAGAGCTACATAGAACTACATAGAACAACACAGAGCTACACAGAACAACACAGAGCTACATAGAACTACAAAGAACAACACAGAGCTACATAGAACTACATAGAACAACACAGAGCTACACAGAACAACACAGAGCTACATAGAACTACAAAGAACAACACAGAGCTACATAGAACTACATAGAACAACACAGAGCTACACAGAAATACATACTGTAGAACAACACAGTGCTACACAGAACTACATAGAACAACACAGAGCTACATAGAACAACACAGAGCTACATAAAACTACATAAAACAACACAGTGCTACACAGAACTACATAGAACAACACAGAGCTACATAAAACAACACAGAACTACATAGAACTACATACTGTAGAACAACACAGAGCTACACAGAACTACATAGAACAACACAGAGCTACATAAAACATTACAGAGCTACATAGAACTACATAGAACAACACAGAGCTACATAAAACAACACAGAACTACATAGAACTACACACTGTAGAACAACACAGAGCTACACAGAACTACATAGACCAACACAGAGCTACATAAAACATTACAGAGCTACATAGAACTACATAGAACAACACAGAGCTAGATAGAACAACACAGAGCTAGATAGAACAACACAGAGCTACATAGAACAACACAGAGCTACACAGAACTACATAGACCAACACAGAGCTACATAAAACATTACAGAGCTACATAGAACTACATAGAACAACACAGAGCTACATAGAACAACACAGAGCTACATAGAACAACACAGAGCTACACAGAACAACACAGAGCTACACAGAACTACATAGAACAACACAGAGCTACATAAAACATTACAGAGCTACATAGAACTACATAGAACAACACAGAGCTACATAGAACAACACAGAGCTACATAGAACAACACAGAGCTACATAGAACAACACAGAGCTACATAGAACAACACAGAGCTACATAGAACAACACAGAGCTATACAGAACTACATAAAACAACACAGAACTACATAGAACTACATACTGTAGAACAACACAGAGCTACATAAAACAACACAGAACTACATAGAACTACATACTGTAGAGCAACACAGAGCTACACAGAACTACATAGAACAACACAGAGCTACATAAAACATTACAGAGCTACATAGAACTACATAGAACAACACAGAGCTACATAAAAAATTACAGAACTACATAGAACAACACAGAGCTACATAGAACAACACAGAGCTACACAGAACTACATACTGTAGAGCAACACAGAACTACATAGAACAACACAGAGCTACATAGAACTACATAGAACAACACAGAGCTACATAGAACAACACAGAACTACATAGAACAACACAGAGCTAGATAGAACAACACAGAACTACATAGAACAACACAGAGCTACATAGAACAACACAGAGCTACATAGAACAACACAGAGCTACACACTGTAGAACAACACAGAGCTACATAGAACAACACAGAGCTACATAGAACAACACAGAGCTACATAGAACAACACAGAGCTACATAGAACAACACAGAGCTACAAAGAACTACATAGAACAACACAGAGCTACATAAAACATTACAGAGCTACATAGAACTACATAGAACAACACAGACCTAGATAGAACAACACAGAGCTACATAGAACAACACAGAGCTACATAGAACAACACAGAGCTACATAGAACAACACAGAACTACATAGAACAACACAGAGCTACACAGAACTACATAGAACAACACAGAGCTACGTAAAACATTACAGAGCTACATAGAACTACATAGAACAACACAGAGCTACATAGAACAACACAGAGCTACACAGAACTACATAGAACAACACAGAGCTACATAAAACATTACAGAGCTACACAGAACTACATAGAACAGCACAAAGCTACATAAAACATTACAGAGCTACATAGAACTACATAGAACAACACAGAGCTAGATAGAACAACATAGAACTACACACTGTAGAACAACAGAGAGCTAAAGACTGAGTCACACGAAATGTACAGTATAATACACTACACAACAGATACAAAAAATATATTTCCGTAAACATATGAACACTCACACGTCCTCCACACTTCCTTTTACCGCAGGGTTTCCCAGAGGAGAAGATTCTGCAGCACCAACATTTTTTTTGTTACTAAATGATTTACAGCTTGTGAATTGTAAATCAATATTCAGTACCAAAAAAAAACAAAACGGTTTGGCATCTTTTTTAGGGTTCGTCTTCTCGACTCGCTGCTGCTCCACTCTGTCACGGTCAGTCGTGCGGTCGAGGAGCTCGCAGACGAAGACATATGGAGAAATTTGTCTGTTACTTTTGCTGAATTCCTGCACTGGTGCAAGAACAGTGTAAAATAAAATAGCCTCGATGCCCGATGACGCCTGAGATAGACACAGGATCCCCGTGACCCGAGATAAGAGGATAAGCGGTAGGAAATGAATGAATGAATGAATGAATTTGTAAAATAAAGGAATGAAACAAAAGTTGAGACTTTTAACAACCCTAACTGTAAATAAAGTGAACCTCTTGTTTTACATTACAGCTTATTTTATTCATTCATTCATTCATTCATTCATTCATTCATTCCCTACCGCTTATCCGAACTTCTCTTGATGCCAATCAACCTACCATGCATGTCTTTGGACCGGGGGAGGAAACCGGAGTACCCGGAGGAAAGGAAACCCCCGAGGCACGGGGAGAACATGCAAACTCCACACACACGAGGCGGAGGCGGGAATCGAACCCCCGACCCTGGAGGTGTGAGGAGAACGTGCTAACCACTAAGCGTCCGTGTCCCCTATAGCTTATATTTATTTATTTATTTATTTATTTATTTATTTATTTACAGTCAAATAACAAGGAACTTGAGGAGCATTATCTGGTCACTAGTTTAGCTTTAGATGTTCTGTACCGCTCCAGGTCTGATTTTCCGACGCTGTTAGAATGCTCAGTCATATATATAGTATATAGGATCTGCTAATAGATAGAACCGTTCTCACTAGTGTTTATATAGAATTATCATTTAGATTAATTATTTGGAATTATTCATATAATATTATTGATCAAGTAGATGAATTAATTAGAATTTTTAATTAGCCGGAACAGGTTAGTGGTTAGCACGTTCGCCTCACACCTCCTGGGTTGGGGGTTCGATTCCCGCCTCCGCCTTGTGTGTGTGGAGTTTGCATGTTCTCCCTTTGCCTCGGGGGTTTCCTCCGGGTACTCCGGTTTCCTCCCCCGGTCCAAAGACATGCATGGTAGGTTGATTGCCATCTCTGGGAAATTGTCCGTAGTGTGTGTGTGTGTGTGTGTGTGTGTGTGAGTGTATGAGAGTGTGTGTGTGCCCTGTGATGGGTTGGCACTCCGTCCAGGGTGTATCCTGCCTCGATGCCCGATGACGCCTGAGATGTTGAAAATGCCGGAACAGGATCAAGGTCACAGAAAAGTATTTCATCAATAGTTTCCTTCCTGTTTGTGGTTTACGCCAAATCAGCTCTAGACTACATTACCCATCAGCCCCGGCATGTCACACGACCTGGTCACGTGTCTCACTAGCGCTCACACCTGTACCGTGTTTTCTTTAAATCCTAGCGCTCTCGTGGCTGTCACGGTTTTGTCGATGTCGTGTTATGTTTGTCACTCTGTCGTCTGTAGACTTGCTCTTAGTCTTTATGTTCTGGCAGTTTGGTTTGTATTTAATGTTTTTTTTCTTGTCCTTTGCTTTTCCACAATAAAAGTCTGCACCTGATCCCGGAGCCTCTCCAGCTCCCGGATAGAGTGAGTGAGGACGAGTATAGCTCGTTCTCGGCTAGTCGCAGCTTTACGATCGACACGCGTTCTTATGTGTAAATGTACCCTCGTTTATTTAAAAAAAATAAATAATGACGTGACGTACGGTGACCCATACTCGGAATTCGTTCTCTGCATTTGACCCCTCCAAAGTGTACACACACACACACACACACACACACACACACACACACACACACACACACACACACACACCCCCAGAGCAGTGGGCAGCCATTTTTATGCTGCGGTGCCAGTTGGGGGGTTCGGTGCCTTGCTCAAGGGTACCTCAGTCGTGGCCGGCCCGAGACTCGAACCCACAACCTTAGGATTACGAGTCAGACTCTCTAACCATTAGGCCACGCCTTGCCCAAACCTCTCCCTTTTTGAAAAACCTTACAACAAAGTTTTAACCCGAGTCTTTACCCCCGACCAGATCGGTTTGTCCCTTGTTATGTTTTGCTAGCCAGATGACTTGATGTAGATCGAGATGGTTAGAGTTGGATTTCCATTTAATAATCTTCTAAAGAAACGCTCATTAAAGCTGTTTGGGGCGACACACGGATCAGCCGCTTCTTTTTTTTTTTTTTTTCACGTCCTGCTTTAATATTAAACTTTAGTTTGATGAGCTTATGACTCGTAACGGCAGCGAGGAGCAAAATCGTCGAGGAGGGAGCGTAAAGGGAGATGAGAAGTGGCGTATATTCATCCTCCTACAGTCTCTTCCTCTTCTTCTCCCTCTCCTCCTCGGCTGCACGCTACACCGCTGCACTTCCATTTATTGTGCCGAAGTAATTACTCCTGAGTAGAAGCTCATCAAGTGGAGAATTTCAAATGATTTCCCCATATTTGGGCCGAGTGAACCATGGAATATAGAAAATGATGAATTAGAAACGTATTTACCGCGGGCCGGATGAGGAAGGTTAAAGCAATTAAGCTGAATGGTTTCGCCTGGGAGTCCGAGAATCGCTCGGCAGAAGAGACTTCGCCTCTGATTCTCTCATTCTTAATGTTTAACCCTCTTCTTCAGTTCAGTACTTAGCCATGGACCCGGGGCATGACTTTACATCTTACAGCAATTTTAAAATTACCCCTTCCACTTATCTCCATGACGGTTAGCAATAAACCCAAAACCCAGCCTCAGTCTGACAGATTCTCCTCTTAGCTCCTCTTTAGGTTAATATCCTTTTCATTTTAACCACCATACACCATTTTATTATTGTTTGAGAAAAATAAATAAATAAATAAATAAATAAATAAATAAATAAATATAGAAAGAATAAAATAAATAATGAAATAAATCATTTTGAAAAACCAACCAAAATGCAGTCATGTGATAACATCCACATCACTCACTGGTCACACGTCTTTGAGCGTATTTCCTAAACGCTTCTCGATCGGTCAGAATAAAAATGTGCGGGAAATTTCAACGAAACTCCGGAAGTAAACAAAAAGAGGAAAAATACAGGAAAATCCAGCATACGGCCGCGCGCCGCGATCATGTTCGTGGTTGTGATCTACTACATCGCTTGTATACAGCATTCTATGCAAAGTCTTCATTTTCAGAACGAAGCGCGGATGCGGCTCGAAGATATCGTTTCGATGCGCCGCAAACGGCGAAGACGCATCGCGAGACGCTTCAGGAGGCGGCGAGCATTACTTTTGCGAAACCGTGACATGCTCATCTTCCGAAAATATCGCCAACGACCCACTACGGCAGCTGGTTTAGTCCAAAATGCGGAACTTTTTTCACAGTCAGGTCTGTTCGATCTCGGATCGTGTTCTCACCACGAACGAACCGTACCAGAGTTCGTCTAAAAGCGTACCGAGACCACCTCTTCAAGGAGGTCTCGGTGCGCTCGTTTGGTCCGCTTTTGGTGCGCACCGGAGTTCGATTGCTGCGTTCTCACCTGAACAAAGAACCGCACCACATGAGCGATCGAACTCTAGGTACGATTCAACCGAACTAAACAAGGCTGGTGTGAAAGCACCCTAAGAGCAGAATCCAAAACAAAATCAAAACCTTTTTTTATATTATTATTATTATTATTATTATTATTATTATTATTATTATTATTATTAAGAAACATTTCTATTACCATATAATTGAGTCAGAACTATATGTTTTTGAGGCTTTGCACTGATTGCCAGTGTTGGGCAGTAACCTACAGCCTGACCTGTTTACAGCAGCGACGAATCGTACTGTAGGATCGGTGGATGCCAACCTGTAAACGCGAAGACGCCGCACCGTGGGCGTGTCTCCGTTTACTCATGTACGTGCGGCAGTAACGGCGAGTCGAGGCAAGAGCAAGACGAGTTTCTCTGAGTGGAAATATGCTCATTATTTCTTTAAAAAAGTAACTAAAATAAAACTTTTAACAGTAACGCGTTACTTTTTGGTGTAAGTAATCAACAAAGTGATTGAGTTACTTTTTGAATAAAGTAACTAGTAACTTTAACTAGTTATTATTTCTTAGTAACTAGCACAACACTTAGAAACTAGCACAACACTTAGTAACTAGCACAACACTTAGTAACTAGCACAACACTTAGTAACTAGCACAAGCTCGTTCCGTGCTGTGCTTCCAGCTGCCTTTAATAGAGTTTTGTGGGCGTCGCTATATGCAAATGAGCTGCGCTATGAACACAAGTTACATCTGTTATAGTAGATAAAAGCTGAAATAATCTGACTCTTGTATCTATTGTTAAATGATATCTGATGGAAAATAACCGGACCCTATAATTGACCTAACACAGGTAATAAAAATAGTAACACACACACACACACACACACACACACACACACACACACACACACACACACACACACACACACACAGACTTTTTAAAAGAGACCTGGTGTAAGTAAAGTATATTAGACCTGTCTATCACAGATGCAGGTCAGGTATCAGAGCCTGGAGTTTTACCCCTCAGTTCATATTGTTATCCAGCTCTCATCTGTCTTACTGCATAAAGCAGAAGAATCTCACCATTTTAATGAAACCCCACACGTTTGACCCCGAGGTCCTGTGTTCATGTGCTCTGTTTATCAGATGTGATGTTAACTGGAAGCATTTTATCCTCTTTCTTATTAGTTACATCTGCTCACTGATCCAATTATTTATGCAGTTACACTGTGTATGACCTTGTAACACAGACGCCCGCTGTGTGTGTGTGTGTGTGTGTGTGTGTGTGTGTGTGTGTGTGTGTTTGTGTGTGTCAGCATTATTGTAATACACAGCAGGAAACAGGTTCATTATAAAAAATAAAAAAGATTATAGAATATTTTTAATAAATAATGTGTGCGCTTTAAATAGAACAAACAGCGTGAATTTTATTAGGACATGTGGGTGTGTCTTTAATCTGGTCACATGGGTGTATCTTTAATCTGGACACATGGGCGTGTCTTTAATCTGGACACGTGGGCGTGTCTTTAATCTGGACATGTGGGCGTGTCTTTAATCTGGTCACATGGGCATGTCTTTAATCTGGACAAGTGGGCGTGTCTTTAATCTGGACATGTGGGCGTGTCTTTAATCTGGTCACATGGGCGTATCTTTAATCTGGACACATGGGTGTGTCTTTAATCTGGACATGTGGGCGTGACTTAATATGGAAATGTGGGCGTGTCTTTAATATAGACACATGGGCGTATCTTTAATCTGGACATGTGGGCGTGTCTTTAATCTGGACATGTGGGCGTATCTTTAATCTGGTCACATGGGTGTATCTTTAATCTGGACACATGGGCGTGTCTTTAATCTGGTCACATGGGCGTATCTTTAATCTGGACACATGGGCGTGTCTTTAATCTGGTCACTTGGGCGTATCTTTAATCTGGACACATGGGTGTGTCTTTAATCTGGATATGTGGGCGTGACTTAATATGGAAACGTGGGCGTGTCTTTAATATAACCACATGGGCGTGCCTTTAATCTGGACACGTGGGCGTGTCTTTAATCAGGACATGTGGGCATGTTTTTAGTTAGGACACGTCGGTGTGTCTTTAATTAGGACACATTGGCGTGCCTTTAATTAGGACACATGGGTGTGTCTTTAATTGGGATACATGGGCGTGTCTTAAATTGGGACACATTGGCGTATCTCTAATTGGGACACATGGGCGTGTCTTTAATTGGGACACATGGGCGTGTCTTTAATTAGGACACATGGGCGTGTCTTTAATTGGGACACATTGGCGTATCTCTAATTGGGACACATGGGTGTGTTTTTAATTGGGACACATGGGTGTGTCTTTACTTAGGACACATGGGTGTGTCTTTAATTGGGACACATTGGCGTGTCTCTAATTGGGACACATGGGCGTGTTTTTAATTGGGACACATTGGCGTGTCTCTAATTGGGACACATGGGCGTGTTTTTAATTGGGACACATGGGCGTGTCTTTAATTGGGACACGTTGGCATGTCTCTAATTGGGACACATGGGCGTGTCTTTAATTGGGACACGTTGGCGTGTCTCTAATTGGGACACATGGGCGTGTTTTTAATTGGGACACATGGGCGTGTTTTTAATTAGAGAACATGGGCGTGTCTTTAATTAGAGAACATGGGCGTGTCTTTAATTAGAGAACATGGGCGTGTCTTTAATTAGAGAACATGGGCGTGTCTTTAATTAGAGAACATGGGTGTGTCTTTAATTAGAGAACATGGGCGTGTCTTTAATTAGAGAACATGGGCGTATTACACATATTATATTATTTTCTAATAAAAAACCAATATAGTGTAAAAAAGCCAATAACTGCATGAAAGTGTTGTAGGGAGGATTTATTGAAAGTGTTCTTCATCCCTCGGCTATACAACAGCTCTGTTTAACACACACCACATCGTCTTCGCTAGATACGAGTTTTATTCTCGCTGGAGCTGATGATTACTTTCTTGACCAGTGGGTTTAAAGCTCCATTCGGCCATCGTAAAAAACTTTTATCAGAGCCACTCTAACGTGTTCATCCTCTAAAGCAATGACGGATTATGATGAAGGAAAAAGTGAAAAGCAGATAAAAAGGCCGGGCTCCCAGACAGGAGCGCTCTTCTGTCGTTTGTTTAATATGTTATTGAATGAATTAACGTGAGGATTAATGTGTTGTTAAATTGTGCAGCCTGCGTGAGAGTGAACACCTTCGTCAGCTGCTTTTCTGCACAATGTTTAAGGCGACGTATTAATCGCACATCATTTACTTTAAGGCCAGAGCTGTGAACGCTCGCTGCTCCAGAGGTGTCATCTATTGTGCATTACAGTAAAAGACTGGGAGAGAGAGAGAGACTGAGAGGGAGAGAGAGAGAGAGAGAGAGAGAGAGAGAGAGAGGGAGTCAGGGAGACAGAGAGAGAGAGAGAGAGAGAGAGAGAGAGAGAGAGAGAGCTAGTGAGAGTAGAGCGAGAGCGTCTCAGGTCACGATCTAGTTTTTTCTGAGCTCTATAGCTCTCTCTTCTCTTCGCGCTCGCGCTCCTCGCTCTCTCTCTCTTCCTTTAGTTGTCCTCTCTCCCTTCTCCTCTCTCTCTTCTCTCTCTCTCGATCCGTCTCTCTCCCTCTCTCTCTCTCTCTCTACTCTCCCTCCTCGTCCCTCTCTCTCTCTTTACTTCTTGTAGCTCTATTTCTTTTCTGTTTTTTATCTCTTCTTGTTCTCTTCTTTTTCCTTCTCTCTCGTCCTACTTTTCGTGGTGAGTCTTCTGTTTTTTCTGAGTGGTCGTGATTCTTCCCTGCTGTCTGGTGTGCGCGTAGCGACTTCTCTCTCGATCTCTTCTCGTTTCTCTCTCTTTTTCCTTCTTTTTTTCTTCTTTTTTTTCTTTTTTCTTTTGTTTTTCGTCTATTTTTCTTCTTTTTCTTTCTTTCTTCTTTTTTCTCTTTTTCTTTCTCTTCCTTCTTCTTTTCTCTGTCTTTTTTTTTCTTTCTTTCCTTTTTTTTCTTTCTCTTTTCTTCTTTTTCTTTTCTTTTTCGCTTCTTTTTTTCTTTTTCTTTTTCATTGTTTTCTCTTCTTCTGTTTCTTTTTTTCTCTTTCTTCATTTCTCAGTTTTCTTTTCTCTTTCTTTTTCCTTCTTCTTCTATTTCTTTTTTTCTTTTTTTCTCTTCTTTCTCTTTTTTTTTTTTTTCCTATATCTTTTTCTTCTTTCTTCTTTTTTTTTTTATTTTTTTTTTCTCTTTGCTCTTTTTTTCCCCTCTCCCTCCGCCCCTCTCTCTCTTCTCCTTTTCTCTTCTGTCTCCCTCTCTCTCTACCTCTCCTCTGTCTCCTCTCTGCTCGTCTTCACTCTCATACTACCTCGTCTCTCTATCTCACTCTCCCTCTTCTTCCTCTTTTTTCCTACATCATCCCTAACGCTCACCGCCACTCCTCTGCTCTCGCTCGACGCTCGTATCTCTCCGGCGTCTCGTCTTCTACTCTCATCTATTCGTGCTGTCAATTCTCTCGGAGCGCGTCTCTGCCTCATCTCTCCATTCACTCTGCTCTGTTTTCTTCGCTAATGTGCGCTCCGTCTCTCCTGAGCAGCGTCTCTATTTGCGCCTCCATCTCTCTGCTTGACCTGGGCGGTTGGATATCATTGCACTCTGTTGCTGACTCGATCTCGGGCTGCGCAGGTTTCATCTATAGCTCTCGGTACATCTCGTCATCATATGCCCTCCTAACTACTGCTCTCGTCTCTCTCTACTCTATCTCTCTCGTCTTCTCCTCTCCTATCTTGTTTTTGTTCTCTTGTCTTTCTCTCTCTAGCTAGCTCTTCTCTACTCTCATCAATCTCCTATTGGGAACTCTCTTTTGCGTCTCTCATCTATTCTTCCTATATACTGATGGCTCTCATATGCGTCTTTCTTTTAGTCCTCTGCCTGGGCTCTACCTTGTCTCGCCTTCTCAAGGTCCGTCTACGATTCACTTCGCGGAATGTTAGCTCCGTTGCCGATCTCTAGCCTGTGAATCTTCTCTGCGTCTGCTGTGGTTGTTTCTGTGTTGGGTGGGGTATTAGTCTTTGTTGTTTTTTCTCTTGCCTGTCTCTCTACTCGCTCTCTCTCCTCTCTCTCTATCATCTCTCTCTCTCTCTCTATCCTCTCTTTACTCCCCTTCCTCTCCCTTCTTTTATGGTGCAGAGGAGAGTCATGGCAACTTTCTGACAGTTTCATCAGACATTATTTCACCCTAATGCTCATGAAATTGACACGTTTTTGGCTTTGATCAAACGGCGGTGTGCGATTCTGAAAGAAGTGTTTGGCACGATTCCTGTGACAGAGTGTACATCTTCAAAACAACGCTTCAAGCCATGTGCACAGTGTGTGAAAGACACCGAGAGAGGAGTAGAAGCTCATTTACTCCACAAAAGAAAAAGAAGAGATGGAAGAAGGCGGCAGCCATTTTGTCTGTTGTCTGTGTGGTTTATGAGGCTGACGGAAAGCGTCCGCGTCCTTATATTACGTTTAAATGCCCGAATCGGGATTTTTAATGAACTCCGTCCTCATTTTTTGTTCTCTTCTTTTCTAAGATACATACAAAGGATTTTATGAGGTGAGCTGTAACCTCCTGCACTGTTAAAACTGTCTCCTCCTCTTCATTAGAATGGATGTTTTGTCGTATAGCGGCACTTCTGGATCGTCTTCTCGCTGAAATCTCAGTCTAAAGCTAAGTCTGGACCTCGTAGCGTTCATGAACTGATGCAGGTTTTACACGATGGTGTTTAATCACAGTTACACTTCTAGAGTCATGACAAGTTTCTTATAAGGTAACTTTCCCAAAATCCGTCTCATTATGCAAGCAGCTGATTTTAATATTCGACGATCATAAGAACGCGACTAATTGATACAAAAAATCGTGGTTAGCACGTTCGCCTCACACCTCCAGGGTCGGGGTTCGATTCCCACCTCCGCCTTGTGTGTGTGGAGTTTGCATGTTCTCCCCGTGCCTCGGGGGTTTCCTCAGGGTACTCCGGTTTCCTCCCCCGGTCCAAAGACATGCATGGTAGGTTGATTGGCATCTCTGGAAAATTGTCCATAGTGTGTGAGTGTGTGTGTGTGTGTGTGTGTGTGTGTGTGTGTGTGTGTGTGTGTGTGTGTGTGTGTGTGCCCTGTGATGGGTTGGCACTCCGTCCAGGGTGTATCCTGCCTCGATGCCCGATGACGCCTGAGATAGGCACAGGCTCCCCGTGACTCGAGACGTTCGGGTGAATGTTCTGATTGTAGACGATTAATTGAGGAGACCCGCGCTGAGCCGAACGGTTTGTCGGATGACTCGATTAATCGGATCGTAAAATTTAAAGGGACTCTAAATGTGGTCTCTAAATTGTATAAAAACCAGAAAGTAAAAAAAAAATAAATTGCGTCGAGCATTTCGTGACCTCGATCCAGCACCTCGCAGCTACGTTAAACTAAATCCTGTGTATAAAATAATAAAGAAAGCTTTTTTCGTGGCCCCTCAAAGGCTCCGAGATTTCAGAGACTCCTAAAAAGCATTTTATATAAAAAACAAAACAAAAATTGTTCTCTTGCTTCCCAGAAGAACAAGAACCTATTTGTTTCACACATTCTGGTGATGAATATGTAGTATTAGAGCCGAGACATAAAAAATGAATGTCTCACAATCTAATGCGACAGCGGTGCTGATGTCTCCCCCTGAAGCTAAAGAAGTCCAGGCTTCTGCCATCCGCCCCGAACATTAATCATAATCACAGCGGCGGCATCGTGAGCTCTGACTCGGCTCCTTCCCGATTGGTGCCGTGTAGCCTTTGTCACTCGGGAGAGTCGACACTTTCTGTGTCACACAGCCAGAGAGGATGGCATCAAGCTTGTTAGGAGGAAGAGAGCTCCTCTTTAGTGTGAGGGGGCAACCGTCAGGGGGACAGGGCACAAAAAAAGGGCTCTTACTGCTGAGCTGCTGCGCATGTCGTCTCATAAAACTCCTCTTTTTTACAAGAAGGCCAAGGGGCTGTGGACATACCCAACAAATTTGTGGACACAAGGCGTCTCCCGGGGACATTTTTCACTCGGTCAGACGTCCTCTCGCCGTCTTCCAGACTTTCACAAGCCGCTGCGAGATGACGAAGGTTACGAGCTCAAACTTTACATCGTTAATGAAATAGTTTGCTCATGATATTTACCGAACATCACGTAAAAAAGGTTTATCGGACGTTTATAAATCCGTCATTACGTTAATGTCCACATTTACATTATTTACATTTACAGCGCAAAACCAGTGAAAAGACCCGAAGAGAGACAAAACTCAGGTGTAAAGATTTACAGCTAAATTCTAGCGACACGCTAACCGGTTACCTGCGATGAGTGATGAGTAGATTTAATGAGTGAGGATGAAGATGTTTTTTGTCTGTTGATCGATCGATTGATCGGATCGACTTTATGGAAAGGGTTAGAAAAGGTAATCTATAAGGGCCTTTTTACACCCGGTCACTTCGTGTGTTGTCTCTGATCCCATATCTATCTGATCTGTTAAAACTGTCCCGTTTACATCAGGCCACATAAACACGTCTCGGCGAATCGGATATCGATCCGATCTTTCTACTCCCGCCCAAAATGCTAATATATTTGACCTCATTTCCGGGGTAATTGAAACGGAACACGTTTTGGTGTACGCGGTTTTCAGAACGCTATCAAAAAGAAGACGAAAAAATTCGTTACGGCGTTTATGCTACAAAAAACAGCGTTTGCGTTTATTTGTTTCTGCCGCGATGCGCGACTCGCGAGCCACTTGCGAGTGACGTAGCTCCGTCTGGGAGGAATATAGCGCTGACGTATGTGGCTCGAACAACCACATTCATTTACACCTGTCCAGTTGCATCTGAAATGCGTCCCAGACCACCTCCTGAAGGGGTTTGTACCGTCGGATTTATATCGTTTCGGAGGGCATTTAGACCTGGTCTTTTTACCGTCGGATAGCTATCGGATCACAGAAAACGCAGGAAGTGACCAGGTGTAAAAAGGCCCCTTGATGTTCACGCTGTGAGCAGCCGTTTGGATTTGACGTCACTTGCTAACCTTAGCTTGCATCCTCTAGTTGACTGCAGCATTAAAGCAGAACGGAGTTTTCACAGATTGTTAGATTCTTGCTTGTATTTATATACTAAGGTCTGATTAGGTCCGATGACGCTGACAGAAGGTTTAAATTTGATCGGACAGAGAGGTACAATATGTGTTTCATTAGGTGAACGTACCTCATTCCTTCCTTCCCTTCTTTCTTTCTTCCTTTCTTCCTTCATATTGTAGCTCTAAACTATTATTGATAGTACAACATAAAAAGCCGACTGTTGTCACCGTTCAGTCTCGTTCACTGTTTATCCCGACTTTTGTAAGCAACAAATTTTCAGTGAATGCTCCTGCCTCAGACGGTTTCATCACTCGGGAGCTTCGCACCGCTCGTCTTTGATCCGAGTCTCTTTTCATTACTTCAGGAAGTAGATAATAAAAAGAGAAGCGGCATCAGAGATCCGCCCGAGGGCTCGACCACCTGTGAAAGCACTTCAAGCGCTGCTTCCTTCTCCAGCATGGGCCTGGGGAAAGACAAGAAACATCTGAAGATGCAAACCAAGGACTCATGACCTCTCATCATCTGCTCTGACTTTCCTTTTCAGCAGCCAGAATTCCAGTTGAGAATTTTGTCCTCACCTTTATGGAGGACGAGGCGGAGAGACAGGGATAAGATCTCGGGAAGAGGACGCGTGAGATCCCCGAAACGTTCCAGGAGTCGCGACGTTACGGAAATAAAAGAGACACGAAAGTACGTTTGAAGTGTCTGAGGTTCACCTTGTGCTGAACAGGAACTCACACAGAGTCGCTTTCTTCGAGGACACGTCGGAGTTACGGAAGCGAATAAAGGATAAGGAAGTAAATCACAAGGAAAACTACTGTGGGAAAAATACAAACAGCAAAATTTAGGTTTGACGGAGCTCCCAGATGTTCCGGTGGTCCCTTCTGTCTTCTCTCTTCTCTGTGTTCATGGACAGATATCGATTTTTAGTTTTGTATCACTGGGGAAAAAAAATAAACTGTCCACAAGGATGTTTCCCTCTGAGGCAGTTTATTGTTTACTCTCAGTGACACAGTCAATACTAATAAAAAACAAAAAAAAAATGACCAGGATTTCCAAGATGAACCCCTGAGAACGGCTCGGATCCACGAGTCGATGTCGATGTCGTATACATAAAAAGCTGTGATTTAGCAGCAGCACAGAGAGAGAGAGAGCGAGAGAGAGAGAGAGCGAGAGAGAGAGAGACAGGAATGATATATTCATTTTCATTTCAACGTCAAGGTCCTATCCGGGTTTCTGGTGAGATCGCTGCAAGCCGGCGTTCCTGCTCTCGGCATCGCCAGAGACACGATTAGAGGCCTTGATCCTTCTCGTGGCTGGAACAAGACCTCAATCTCTCACTATCTACGCTTTAATCAAATCCCTGCTTTTTTCCCTGCCACAAAACTGTCACTGGCAGAAAATAAGCCCTCTCTCATCAAAGTGGGGCTTCAATTGATTTTCCAGGCCATGGAATGTTTTATTCAGAAAGTTTGAGGCCAGGACGTGATGGGAGAATTTAAAAAAAAAAAAAAAAAAACGAAAACGAAATCCACCTGCATCCCACATCAGGCAAATTACTTCTGACTTTTAATTTATTTCAGCAGGAAATGGGAAGCTACATCGTAACCACAGTCAATAGGCGAGCGGAGGAGAGAGGTGCAATCAGGCAGGACTGTCAGCTTTAATAGGCTGAGCGAGCTCCAATCTGCTCCTCCTGACACACTCCCACTTCTTCCTAAATAAAAAAAAAAATCCCAGGGTCGTCTATTCGCCATGTCCTTCCTAAACACAACCGAACACTCGCACATCACACTGTGTTCGAAGGCAACATGGCGAAGATCCGTTTAGAGGAAGAAGAAAAAAAGGGAAGTGTTTTTTTGGGTTTTTTTTCGCCGTATCACAGAGGTCTGGGTATCGTTAGTGTCTTTTAACGTCTGTACACATCTTTATTCTGACTGTGCGGATGCTTAATCGTTGTTTCTATAGTAACGGCTCGTTCTCGGGGACGTGTGTGATCGTCGATGCGGTGAAGGTTTCTGTACGGTTTATAGAAGGAGTCTCCAGTGTCGGTGTCTGTAAAAGTCAAAGCTAAAGCTGCAGTTATCTATCTATCTATCTATCTATCTATCTATCTATCTATCTATCTATCTATCTATCTATCTATCTATCTATCTATCTATCACGTTATTTACTCAGCAACAAACCACATTAAACTTTCTATATACCAGATGACCAAACTATGTGTACACCTGAGCATCACACCTTCATGAGCTTCTTCCCACCTTATTTCCTCCTTTACTGGACCAAACCCTGGTCATCTCTCCATCACAAGTTAACTGGTGTCTCTGTCTGTTTCTGGAGTTATCCTCCCACTTCCTCATTCTCTATCTCTTTCTCTCACTCTTTTTCAAACCCTGATCTGTCCATCAGCCTGCCAGTTAACGAGGTGTGGTTTATCACTCCAGAGAACACTGAGTCAATGCTTTACACCGCTCCATCCACTCATGGTGATCTAAGGCTGGTGTGCAGCTTCTCAGCCTTGAAGCTCCTCACAGTTCTCCTGCTGATGTTGATGGAAGCGGTGGAAGTGATGGTCGGCTGGAGGGATGTTCACTTATTCACCGCATTAATGACATGAATACAGCAGCTTGAGTAACGTTAATAATGTAATCACCGCTTGTGTTAATGAATAGTTTGACTGTTAACTACATACCTAATGAACACCTACACCTAATGAACCTCCTGTTTACTCCACCAATGGTGTAATAATCACTACGCATATATTAGCATAAATTACATCCAATTCAAATTAATTACATTTCACAGTGACCAATATAAACTAATAACTGTTTTCACTCAGAGAGTACAAGTGCGCGCACACACACACACACACACACACACACACACACACACACACACACACACACACACACACACACACACACAGCTGATTATCAACATGCTGTAATTTAATTTGAAGTAATTTATGCAAATTATTTTTAATCATGTAAGTTAAATCAGTGTAAGTTATCACCTTAATTATTGCTTACATTACACAGAGTTTATTCATTACAGCTGGATACTTTCTTCATGTTAACAGCAAACTACAGAACATAGTGTTTTACACACACACACACACACACACACACACACACACACACACGGATAAGGTTCAGTCAGGAAGGTTGTGCACACAGGAGATTGTGTGGAGGTTGTGTAAAGGTTGTGTGGAGATACTACGCATTACTACACATGACAATTGACTGAATATTGTGTTTAATTTACATATTTTTGATGATATAATTTCTATGATATAAATATCCTATTACTCGTATTGTATATATATATATAATAGTAACATTTATTTATTTATATTATTATAATTTATAATATCCTTAAACAGTGATATAAAATTGTGTTAAACAAATACATCTATTATCTACTGTACATCCTGTCTCTCTCTATTTGTGTTTGTGTATACATTGTGTGTGTATATTGTGTATATTGTGTATACATTGTGTGTGTATATTGTGTATATTGTGTATATATTGTGTTTGTGTGTATATTGTGTATATCGTGTATATATTGTGTTTGTGTGTATATTGTGTATATTGTGTATGCATTGTGTTTGTGTGTACACATTGTGTTTGTATATATATTGTGTTTGTGTATATATTGTGTGTATATTGTGTATACATTGTGTTTGTGTGTACACATTGTGTTTGTGTATATATTGTGTTTGTGTGTATATTGTGTATATTGTGTATATTGTGTATACATTGTGTTTGTGTATATTGTGTATACATTGTGTTTGTGTATATATTGTGTGTATATTGTGTATTTTGTGTATACATTGTGTTTGTGTATATATTGTGTGTATATTGTGTATATTGTGTATACATTGTGTTTGTGTATATATTGTGTGTATATTGTGTATACATTGTGTTTGTGTATATATTGTGTGTATATTGTGTATATTGTGTGTGTATATTGTGTATACATTGTGTTTGTGTATATATTGTGTATATTGTGTATATTGTGTGTGTATATTGTGTATACATTGTGTTTGTGTATATATTGTGTATATTGTGTATATTGTGTGTGTATATTGTGTATACATTGTGTTTGTGTATATATTGTGTGTATATTGTGTATATTGTGTGTGTATATTGTGTATACATTGTGTTTGTGTATATATTGTGTGTATATTGTGTATATTGTGTATACATTGTGTTTGTGTATATATTGTGTGTATATTGTGTATAATGTGTGTATATTGTGTATACATTGTGTTTGTGTATATATTGTGTATATTGTGTATACATTGTGTTTGTGTATATATTGTGTATATTGTGTATATTGTGTATACATTGTGTTTGTGTATATATTGTGTGTATATTGTGTATATTGTGTGTATATTGTGTATACATTGTGTTTGTGTATATATTGTGTATATTGTGTGTGTATATTGTGTATACATTGTGTTTGTGTATATATTGTGTGTATATTGTGTATATTGTGTGTGTATATTGTGTATACATTGTGTTTGTGTATATATTGTGTATATTGTGTATACATTGTGTTTGTGTATATATTGTGTTTATTGTGTATACATTGTGTTTGCGTATATATTGTGTGTATATTGTGTATATTGTGTATACATTGTGTTTGTGTATATATTGTGTGTATATTGTGTATATTGTGTATACATTGTGTTTGTGTATATATTGTGTATATTGTGTATACATTGTGTTACAAGCTGAGATGTTATTCCTCAGTCAGAAAGCTCTTTATGGAAACACACCATATTAATGAGAAAATAAACTCGGCCTTTTCCTACCTAAAGCGTTTGTGTTACCGTGAGGATTAAAGTGATGGCAGAAAGACGAGACGGCGGTGTGATTGTGACGGCGCGGCGCCTCTGGGTGTGGCACCGGATGGAGAAGGAGTGTGTGGAGCGTCAGCTTTTATCTGGGTGCAGTTTGCTCTTCTACACACTAATGAAGTGTCTTCTAGACAAGATTAAATGGTAAAGAGAAGACACACACACACACACACACACGGGCTGTGGTCACTGACACACACTGACACAAAATTTTGAGTTGTAGGTTTGTGTGTGTGTGCGGTTGTGTGAGTGTGTGATGATTTGTGAATGTGTGTCATGTTTGAGTGGAGTTGTGTGGGTCTGAGTGTGTTGAGATTGTAATAAGTGTGTGTTACATTTGGGTAGTGTGCAGAGTGTGTAACTGAGTGGTGTGTATGTGTGTGTGTGTGTATGTGTGTGTGTGTGTGTTATATTTGGGTAGTGTGCAGAGTGTGTAACTGAGTGCTGTGTGTGTGTGTGTGTGTGTGTGTGTGTGTGTGTGTGTGTGTGTGTGTGTGTGTGTGTGTGTGTGTGTGTTAGTGTTATATTTGGGTAGTGTGCAGAGTGTGTAACTGAGTGCTGTGTGTGTGTGGTATATTTGGGTAGTGTGCAGTATGTAACTGAGTGGTGTGTGTGTGTGTGTGTGTGTGTGTGTGTGTGTGTGTGTGTGTGTGTGTGTGTGTGTGTGTGTGTGTGTGTGTCTGGTATATTTGGGTAGTGTGTATGTGTGTGTGTGTGTGTAACATTGAGTGGTGTGTGTGTGTGTGTGTGTGTGTGTGTGTCTTCATTCTGACAGCAGGTCCTCAGGGATCCTCTCTGGACATCCAGAGCCAGTCGTCTGTCACACACTCTGAATTGCTGCTGTTGCCGTGGAGACGGCGGCTCCCTGAACAGTAGAGGTGCATTAAAGGTAAATACATCAACAAAAATCTGTCCATCTCTTCCTCTTTTTCCTCAAACTTCTCTTTTCCTGCACCTGTTCATTCCTTCAGGGGAGAAATATCTACAAATCCAAATCTATCTATCTATCTATCTATCTATCTATCTATCTATCTATCTATCTATCTATCTATCTATCTATCTATCTATCTATCTATCTATCTATCTATCTATCTATCTATCTATCTATCTATCTAATGTGTATACTTATGTTTTCTTTGTATTATTATTATTATTATTATTATTATTATTATTATTATTAGTAGTAGTAGTAGTAGTAGTAGTAGTAGTACACACACACACACACACACACACACACACACACACACACACACACACACACACACACACCTAAAGGTTTCCCAGTCTGTTTCCACAAAGTTTAAGTCCCACAGCTGTACTGAGCGTCTCAGTGTTCTGTAGTGTTACAGTTTCCCTTCAGTGGAACTACAAACCCTGTTCCATCATGACAATGTCCCTGTACACAAAGCCCCTGAGCTCCATGAAGACATGGTGTGGACGAGGTGAAGGTTGGAGTGAAGAACTCGAGTGTCCTGCACTGAGCCCTGACTCTGACTCAACACCACTCTACACCTTTGGGATGAACTGGAACTGGAGTCTCCTCAACATCCCAACATCAGAGTCTGATCTCACTGATGCTCTTGTAGCTGAATGAACACAAACCCACACAGACACAATCTAACATCTAGTGGAAAGCCTTCAGAGAAGAGGAGAGAAGAGAAGAGAGAAGAGAAGAGGAGAGAAGAGAAGAGAAGAGAAGAGAAGAGAAGAGAGATAGATAGGAAGAGATATAGAGACAGATAGAGAATAGGAGATAAGATGATATAATATGCTCTCATACTTCTACTCCTCTCTCTCCTCTCCCCTCTCCTCTCTCATCTCCCCTACCCTCTCCTCTCTCCCCTCCCTCTCCTCTCCCCCTCCTCCCTCCCCTCTCCTCTCTCCTCTCCTCTCCTCTACTCTCCCCCCCTCCTCTCCTCTCCTCTCCCCCCTCCTCTCCTCGCCCCCTCCTCTCCCTCTCCTCCCCTCTCCTCTCCTCTCCCCCTCCTCTCCTCTCCCCTCCCTCTCTCCTCTCCTCCCCTCCCCCCCCTCTCCTCTCTTCTCCTCCTCCCCTCCTATTCTCCTCTCATCTTCTTCATCTTCTCTCCTCTCCTCCTCCTCCCCTCTTCTCCTCCTCTTTTACTCCTCTCCTCTTCTCCTCTCCTTCTCCTCTTCTCTTCTCCTCACTCTTCTCCTCTTCTCTCCTCCTCTCTCCTCCTCTCCTCTCTTCTCTCCTCCTCTCTACTCTTCTCCTCTTTTCCTCTCCTCTCTTTTCCTCTCCTCTCCTCTCCTTTTCTCTCTTTTCCTCTCCTCTCCTCTCCTCTCCTTTCCTCTCTTTTCCTCTCCTCTCCTCTTTTCCTCTCCTCTCTTGTCCTCTCCTCTCTTTTCCTCTCCTCTCCTCTCATTTCCTTTCCTCTCCTCTCTTTTCCCCCTCCTCCTCTCCATCTCCTCTTCGCCTCTTCTCATCTCTTCTCCTCTCTCCTCTCCTCTCCTCTCACCTCCTCTCCTCTCCTCTCCTCTCCTCTCACCTCCTCTCCTCTCCTCTTCTTCTCCTCTCCTCTTCTCCTCTCCCCCTCCTCTCCTCTTCTTTCCTCTCCTCTTCTCCTCTCCACCTCTCCTCTCTTCTCCTATCCTCTCTCCTCCTCTCCACCTCTCCTCTCCTCTCTTCTCCTCCCCTCTTCTCTCCTCTCCTCTCCTCTTCTCTCCCCTTTCTCCTCTTTTCTCCTCTCCCCTTTCTCCTCTCCTCTTTCTCCTCTCCCCTCTTCTCCTCTCTTCTTATCTCTTCTCCTCTCCTCTTCTCCTCTCCACCTCTCCTCTCTTCTCCTCTCCTCTCTCCTCCTCTCCTCTCCTCTCCTCTTCTATCCTCTCTCCTCCTCTCCACCTCTCCTCTCCTCTTCTCCTCCCCTCTTCTCTCCTCTCCTCTCTTCTCCTCTCCTTTCCTCACCTCTCCCCCTCCTCTCCTCTCCTCTCCTCTCCTCCCCTCTCCCCCCTGTCTCCTCTCCTCTCCTCCTCTCCTCCCCTCTTTACTCTCCTCTCCTCTTCCTCTCCTCCCTTTTCCTCTCCTCTCCTCTTCCTCTCCTCTCCTCTCCTCTTCCTTTCCTCTCTTCTCCTCTCCTCTCCTCCCTCCTCTCCTCCTCTCCTCTCCTCCTCTTCTCTCCTCCTCTCCCTCCCCTACTCTCCGCTCCTCTCAGTCCCTCTCTGCGCCCCCGCCGCTCCTCCTCTCCTCCTACTCTCCTCTCCCTCCTTCCCTCTCCTCTCCCTCCTCTCCCTCGCCTCACGCTCCGCGTCCTCTTCCTCTCCGCTCCTCCGTCTCCCCTATCCTTCTCCTCACTGGCTCGCCTCGCTCGTCCGCTCAGCTCATCCTCTTCTCTCCTCTCCTCCTCCTCCTCTCCTCTTCCGTCCTCTACCTCGCCTCTCCTATCCTCCTCCTCTCCGCTACCATCCCTCTCCTCCTCGCCTCCCTTTCCTCCATTTGTAATAATGCGTCATGTTGTTTTGCGAGTGTAAATACGAGCTGTAACTAAACTCTCATGTTCCTGTCGACTGTCTGATGCTGCGCTGGTTCTCAGGTCTGATTCCTGCGAGCTCTGATACGTTTGGAGGCGAATTCATTTTAGCTTTTAGAGTTTAGTGAATGATGGACATTTTGGAGTGGAATTTCTGTAGAAGTGTGTGTGTGTGTGTGTGTGTGTGTGTGTGTGTGTGTGTGTGTGTGTGTGTGTGTGTGTGTGTGTGTGTGTGTGTGTGTGTGTGAGATGGGGTGAGTAAGTGAATAGGTTTGTGGCCTCTTCTTTAAAAAAAAGAAAACCTTGCTGATGCTGACTTCATCAGAAGCTGGTGATAAGCTCCCGGTGCTGAAGTTTGCTGCGGCGGCTGTTTGGTGATTTGCACGAGTGGAGAGATGGAGGTTTAAAGAGCGCTGGTCACACATCGTCAAGTGCAAAGGGCATTAAAAACTACTAAGAAATACTAAATGAAGTCGCTGAGGGCTTTGAGTTTGAGGCCAAGGAGCAGATTTTTTGGTGTGCTTGGTGCCTCATTACGTCAATATGATTAGCGATGACAGCAAATCCCGTCTCTTCTGATCCGGTTCTGTTTACGACAACGCGGCATAAACGTTTAAGCGCATTACCTGAGCTTCCTGTCGGGACTCGGAGATTTAACACGACTGACATTTAAATGGTTTGTCCGTGACGTTCTTCAAATTTCGCTGCTCTTTTTTTCCAGCTGAATTTGCAGACCTGGAAATTCACCATGTTTACACACACACACACACACACACACACACACACACACACACACACAAGCTTTCGGTTAATAATAATATACAGCAGAGGTTCATTCATTCATCTTCTACCGCTTATCCGAACTTCTTGGGTCACGGGGAGCCTGTGCCTATCTCAGGCGTCATCGGGCATCGAGGCAGGATACACCCTGGACGGAGTGCCAACCCATCACAGGGCACACACACACTCTCATTCACTCACACACACACACACACACTACGGACAATCTTCCAGAGATGCCAGTCAACCTACCATGCATGTCTTTGGACCGGGGGAGGAAACCGGAGTACCCGGAGGAAACCCCCGAGGCACGGGGAGAACATGCAAACTCCACACACAAGGTGGAGGTGGGAATCGAACCCCCGACCCTGGAGGTGTGAGGCGAACGTGCTAACCGCTAAGCCACCGTGTCCCACAGCAGAGGTTAAAAGTAATAAATTAGCATCTGTAGAATGTTTAAACTTGTACTTTATTAATAATTCGAATCCCTCGATTCCTCCTGTCACATTCACAAGTGTGTCTCAGTGCACAGAAAAAAAGACGACGACGTCGTATCAGGGCTTGACGATGTTACCCATCAGCCCCTGCACGTCACATGTCTCACTCACACCTCGTGTCGGTGCAGCTCTTCGTTACACTTCCGCTCTTTTTTCTATCCTCTACAGCTTTTCTTTTCTTCTCATTAATCAATAATTAATAATAACAATCCTAATCAAATCGAAGTCCAGAACATTTTCTAATCCAAGGATCTGTAACGATACGTCAGTGAGATGTTATAACACACACGGCTGAATGCTGGAATCCGATTGGTCAGAAGGTGGGCGTCATTTTATACGGTAATTCTGACTGTAAGAGCTTTATATTCACACACTCCTTCTTGTTCCCATAGTAACGGCTCGGACGCCGGTGCGATGGACGCTCCGCATCATCTTAGAGTAATAATAATATTTAAAAAAAAATAATAATATAAATACCGAGTATTTATAGAGAGTCAGACTGTATTTATGTGGTTTCAGTAATTATTTGTACAATAATTTTTTTTTTGGCATTTTATTTGAATCTTATCAGAAATACTGGCAATAAAATCATTATTCTATAAAAAATAATGTAATCCATGATCTCTCACTGTCTCCTTTTCTTTCACCATCCTTCGCCTCTCCGATATCGTACGTCACCTGCCACTTCTGTCCTTAACAAGGACTGTTCCTGTGGTCTTCCATGTCCTCACTATGTTCCTCACGGTGACACTGACAGCTTATATCTCTGCCATAACATTTTGTAGCTTTCCCCTAAACCGTAACGTTGAACAATCTGTTCTCAGGTCATTTGAGAGCTGTTTTGAAGCCTCCATGTTGTCACTCTTCAGAGGAGAGACAAAGAGAACAACAACTTGCACTTGGCCTTAAATACCTTTTGTCATGATCGGATGAACCTGTGTATGAAGTTCAAGGCTTAACGAGCCACTGAACCTGTTGTGTGTCCTTATTAATCGGTAGTTACACGTATTCAAACCAACAAAATGGCAACCGAATTTATGCACCTGTCTGATTCGGTTCTGATGAATATTGCGCATTTTCATGTCACTGCTGACATATTACTTTAGTGTCCTTCAGTTATTTGATAGATGAAAATTAAACAACCGAATATTTGTTCATGGAAATCATAGAAATGGTCAGGGGTGCCTAAACTTTTGCATATGACTGTTGGCATTACTAATAATTTACTGAACACTATAATTTGTGTTAATTTGTGTTTAAGATGAAAACACTGAACACAGGCGCTGAGTTTCTGTCATAAAGTGTTACACGTCTGAGGTTTATTCACTTTGATGATGTCACCAAGCTGCAATCTTCACCAAATGGACTCTCTCTTCTACCCCCCCTCCCTCCTCTCTCTCTTTCTCCCCTCTCTCTCTACCCCTCTCTCTTTCTCTCTATTGCCCCCCTTTCTCTCTCTCCCTCCCTCCGTCCCTCTCTACCCCCCTCCCCCTCACTCTCTCAGCCATGCTTGACTGATCTCTTTCACCGTGTTGAGCCAACACCGCCAAAGATCACTGAAAATCCAGCTTCAGAGCCCAAAAAGTCATACAACAATATCAAATTTCAAGCTCTGGGAGACAGAACAGTCATTTCAGGTCGTCGCCGCGGTTCTGTCGTGATCCTGGAGACCCGAACACTTCGTCGCTTCACTTCGTCTGTCAGTGAGAGAAGCCCAGGACTGTTAGTTAGGAAAGTTTGTGAATGAAAGAAAAGGAAAAGTGTTAAAAGTAAAAATACGAGCAGTGGCTGGGCTGAAAATGATATAAATAAAGAGAAGTTGTTGAATTCAGGAGTTGTTCGTTTCGATACACGTGCGAAGGTTTAAATATCGTGTATCGTAAAGAATATGGATGAAACGATAGACATGCAAAATGATTCGTTATAAAATATTACCAGATTAATTTGAGTAATTTTATAGAAAATTTGGCATTTTGAGAAAAAAAGAAGGAAAAATGTGTGTGTTGTTTAGTATTTATTTTTTATTTATAAAGGGGGGGTACGGTGGCTTAGTGGTTAGGACGTTCGCCTCACACCTCCAGGGTCGAGGGTTCGATTCCCACCTCCGCCTTGTGTGTGTGGAATTTGCATGTTCTCCCCGTGCCTCGGGGGTTTCCTCCGGGTACTCCGGTTTCCTCCCCCGGTCCAAAGACATGCATGGTAGGTTGTTTGGCATCTCTGGAAAATTGTCTGTAGTGTGTGTGTGAGTGAATGAGAGTGTGTGTGTGTGTGTGTGTGGGAGTGAATGAGAGTGTGTGTGTGTGCGCCCTGTGATGGGTTGGCACTCCGTCCAGGGTGTATCCTGCCTCGATGCCCGATGACGCCTGAGATAGGCACAGGCTCCCCGTGACCCGAGAAGTTGGGATAAGCGGTAGAAGATGAATGAATGAATGAATGAATGAATGAATGAATATTCAGCTGAATGTGTCATGAAAAGCAGGTCTTAGTGTATAATTCTGTATATTTACTCTTCCTGATGTCACTCATGTTACAGCAGCTATAATCAGTCGTTCCTGCTCCGCTCTCTCCAGGTTAATAAGAGAAGAGGAAACCCCTATGTACTGAAGATGTCGGAAAAGTTCAAATTACATCTCACAAAAACTCTTACACACACACACACACACACACACACACACACACACACACACTCGCTGGTCTTGTGTGTTCACTGGAGCTGCACTAATGCGTCCAACACAGCTGTAATTTATTGCAATTAGCAGCAACTCATTTGGGCGAGTAATGACACAGCGACTTTTGATGGATGGCGATTAGTCGTTTGGGGGGTGGGACAAAATATCATAGGCGGAGTGACCCAATAAGGCACAAATGGATGTGGTAAGTGGGAGGGTTTGGTCTAGTTGTAATTTCTTCATCTAGTTAAAGAAGGAACGAAAAAAAGCGGGGGGGCACGGAGGGGAAGGAAAAAAGACAATCAATAGAAACGGAAGATAGGGAAGGGCGGGAAAGAATAATGATATATAATAAAGGGATAAGGATCAAGGATAACAAGAAAAAGAATAGGGGGTAATATTAAGGTGGAGGAGGAACTGTGCGTGAAGAGGGAGGAATGGGCAAGATGGGAGAAAATGTACAAACGTAATATTCACAAGGGGATCCACAAACAACAAACCGAACAAACAAGAGACCGACGGAAACCAACAAGTAGAACAACACCAACCGTGAATTAAGTGCGTCGGATGGGGTGCGGTGGGGGAAAAGCAGAGTACAGAGTGGGAAAGTTGAGTGGGTAGTGTGGTTGAGCAATCACTGGTGCGGAAGAAACGGTAATCCATTAACTTTAGGTGATATTTGGAAAGGGGTCAGACATGGCAAATGGGGGGGGGGGATATAATGGCGAGGGGTTGAAACAGAACGTAATAACGGTTGTGCTGATGAAGCGTGGGGGCGGGGGGTGGGGGAATGCAGGAATACATGGAAGCTCATGTCCATGCAAGTTCGATGGGGGGGTAGAACGTAAAGGAGGGGTGATGTGAAACATTACATGTGGGTTTTTTTGTCACACCTGCCCCGAAGGGAGACTATCTGCTCACTGGTGGACACAAACGCGTTAGAAGGTTTTTGGCAGCTATTTAAATGCAACGGTGTTTAAAATCAGTCCTGAAGCATTTAGACCTTCTTTAAACGGGACAAAAGTCGGGGATACCTCGGAGGTGGGGGGGGGATCGGCTAACTTCATCTTGCTCTTTGTCCTTGTAATGTGGTAGGGGGGTGGGGTAGTGTGATTTGGGGTGGGAGGTGGGGGGTGGGGGTGTGTGAGTGTGTAAGTGTTGGTGTGGGGATGGTAAAAAAGGGGGGTGGGGGGGTGGGGGGGGGGGGGTGGGGGGTGCGGGGCGGCTGGGGAGGCGGTTAACGCAGGGAGGCTGTTATCGATCTTGTCTGTTTAGCTGAGCAGTTCCAGACCCATAGGCTAAACAACCCTTCGTACTCTATCCCACGCAAAATGGAGTAAAGTGCAAACCGACTCCTCCAGGTATCAGCAGGACTCAAAAGCAGAGCAGATGGACAATCAAACAACAGCAACTAGGTTTCGACAGGAAGGAAATATTACAGAGGGCAGAGGGTAAAAAGCTGGTGGAACGATCGTGCAGAAAACAGAAAAAAAGACGAAAAGCGAAAAGGGGAAAACTCCTTTCTTCTTTCTCTCTCTCTCTCTCTCTCTCTCTCTCTCTCTCTCTCTCTCTCTCTCTCTCTCTCTTTCTCTCTCTATCCCTCCATCTCTCCAGGGTCAGAGCTGCACCGCTGGGGAATTAAAACTCTGCCAGCTTCTTCTGCTTCACTGGCACAAGGGCACGGAGTTCACGCCTCTCATCTCCATCTCTTCACCTGCTGAGCTCCGACTTCAATGTGTTAGGCATTTGAAGTGAGCTTGGGGAGATGTAGAAACACACACACACACATACACACACACACACACACACATTTTGAGCGTTACACTAAAGTTTTAATTCACATTTAACGGAGTATGTCGCTCCACTCGTCCTCTAGCAAGTCAGCACTGTGAAAAAACTCAGACACTCGAGCGTAAGTGCGCTGTTTATCAACGTCCTCTCTAAACATTTAGCACAAAGGAGATCTTAGCACGACTTAAACGGTTTGGGATTTAACTTCTTACAGTATAATGTTCCTTATTTCCTTGATTGCTCCTCTTTCCTTTATAGCTCCTCCCCCTAAGTGTGTCACATGACTTAAAGTGTTATTACTTTTTATCCGTTTATAGTTGCATTTAATCTTATGGAACGTCTGTGAGACGAGTTAGTTCCTGTCGTCACTCGTGTTATAACATCTGTAAACAGTCGTTCCCTCTGGATTCAGTGTGTATTAAACTCCTCTGTCCTGGAGATGATGGAAAAATGATAGCTGCTGCTATCGACACAATAACGTATGAGAACGAGCACGTTATTATAACCCTGTGATTTACGGCCGCAGTGCTGTCACCGATGTACCTGCAGCTCGTCAGCTGTACATGATCGGGTCATGCAGGTGGAATAAACGTGGTCAGAAGATGTTTATTGCTGTTCTATTGCTCCACTGGGACATGAGCAAAGTTTCTCCAAAAACATTCTCCAGGTATTAGGAAACGAGGCATGTGAGAGACCGTGACCACAAGGTTGACTTAAGTCTTCTGCCTCCTTGAGGTCAGGCTTAAGGTTTGTTAATGACAACGTTTTGCTAATTCAGATGAATATAATGTTGAAAATGGTCATGAGATATTTTCTGTATTGACACTAAGACACCAGTTGAAGTAAAGTTTGGACCTTGGAAAGGATTTGATGACCTCGATCTTGTCTTGATATCAACCTCATTGAGTCCTGCGCTTAAGACTCTAAGCTCAAAGCTCCTAAACTCATCCTAAATACTACAGTAGTGGCTTAATACTCAACCTTAAGACTTACCATTAAGAGTTCATTTTAAGACTCTATTGTGATTCTTAAGACCTGACTATATGACTTACACAGGACCACCATAAGACTCAACCTTATGACTTGCTTTTGACTCCCAAATGACTCACCTTTAAGATTCAGTCAGACTCCCAAATGACTCAACTTTAAGATTCAGTAAGACTCCCAAATGACTCACCTTTAAGATTCAGTCAGACTCGCAAATGACTCACCTTTAAGATTCAGTCAGACTCCTATAAGACTCTCCTTTAAGGTTCAGTCAGACTCCTATAAGACTCAACTTTAAGATTCAGTCAGACTCCCAAATGACTCACTTTTAAGATTCAGTCAGACTCCCAAATGACTCACCTTTAAGATTCAGTCAGACTCCCAAATGACTCACCTTTAAGATTCAGTCAGACTCCTAAATGACTCACCTTTAAGATTCAGTCAGACTCCCAAATGACTCACCTTTAAGATTCAGTCACACTCCCAAATGACTCACCTTTAAGATTCAGTAAGACTCTCATATGACTCACCTTTAAGATTCAGTCAGACTCCCAAATGACTCACCTTTAAGATTCAGTCAGACTCCTAAATGACTCACCTTTAAGATTCAGTCAGACTCCCAAATGACTCACCTTTAAGATTCAGTCACACTCCCAAAGGACTCACCTTTAAGATTCAGTAAGACTCTCATATGACTCACCTTTAAGATTCAGTCAGACCCCCATGTGACTTACCTTTAAGATTCAGTAAGACTCCTATAAGACTCTCCTTTAAGGTTCAGTCAGACTCCCAAATGACTCCCCTTTAAGATTCAGTAAGACTCCCAAATGACTCACCTTTAAGATTCAGTCAGACTCCTATAAGACTTTCCTTTAAGGTTCAGTCAGACTCCCAAATGACTCACCTTTAAGATTCAGTAAGACTCCCAAATGACTCACCTTTAAGATTCAGTCAGACTCTTATAAGACTCTCCTTTAAGATTCAGTCAGACTCCCAAATGACTCACCTATAAGACTCACTCTTGATTGCTTTGCTGATTCTCTCTCGACTCGATCTGGTCTTCAAAAGATTTCCGTTGTAGTTTGTTCCTCCAATCTCCTCTACATCATTGATTTCAGCTGTTGCTATTGCTGTCTTTCATCACGATAACAGTGATATGAAATGTGTCCCATTTAGACACAGACACAGCCACGAAGGCATCTGTGCAGAGACAAGACAAGCGTTGGGAGTCGGCCATCTTGGACACCGGCATCACTGGACATCGTCCCTCTGATTTAATTCCTTACATGTCCCTGCTTTTGTTTCCTCGACTCTTTTGTCAGATAAATCTTCTCTCTGCAGTAACAGGAGAAGGAAATGGAGGCCATATTTCATGCTTGGTGTACTTTGAGTTTGTGGAATTGAACAGACGATTTTTTTACCTATTCATCACTGCTGTGTGAGGAAGATTTCCAGCACGGATTTTTGAGCTGCAAAGCTAAACCACTGAAGCACGGACAAACATAATCTGTGATATACTGTAAGAGGATTAGTGAGATACTGAGTCATCAACATGTCGCAAAGAATTATCACTGTGTGCAATGACATGATATCAGAAAGGGCTAAATAAAAATCTGTACAAAAAAGAAGAGAAGAAAGAGAAGGGAAGAGAAGAGAAGAGAGTGAAGAGAGAGAAGAGAAGAGAAGAGAAGAGAAGGCGAGATAGTGAGAGATTGTTGGGAAAGCTAGAGATTGGAAGTAGATGACTCTAATATCATATCATGTTCCTACATCTCATCCTCAATCTCTCTCTCGTCTCTCCTCGTCAGCTACTCTCACTCCTATCTCGCCCTCTCTTTCCTCGCTCTCCCCTCTCCTCTCGTTCCGCGCCGCGCCGTCTCCTCTCGTTTCCTCTCCTCTCCTTTTTGCTCCTCTCATCAGCATCATACCCTCTCCATGCTCCCCACTCTAATCTCCGCTCTCCTCGCATAGCCATCTCTCTCTCTCCCTCTCGTCCGTCGCTCTACCTCTCCGCCTCTCCTCGCTCGCTCCCACGCCTGCCTCGCCTTCCTTTCCTCTACCTCTCTCTACCCACTCCTCTCCTTTACCGTCCTTCTCTCCTCATTCCCTCCTCGCTCCTCTCCTCTCATCCTCTCTCCTCGTCTCACGATCTCACTAGCTCCTCTACTATGCTCCTCTACCCTGCCTCTACTCTCATACTGCTCTCCCCTCATCTCTCACTCCGATTCCTCCTTTCCTCTCTCTCCTCTCCTCTCATCTAAGCTCCTCTTCTCTACTCCTCTCCTCGCCTCGCTCTCTCCTCTCTCCGCTCCTCATCCCTCCCCTCGCATCTCCTCATATCCTCTCTCCATCGCTCACCTCCCTCTCCTCGCGCTCTCTCGCTCACCTTTCCTGCTATCCATCTCTACGCGCGCTCAGCTACTCATCTCCTCTCCTCTCCTCTCCTGTCCTCTCCTCATCCTCTACGCTCTCTCTCCGCGCCGCTCTCTCCTTTCCTACTGCTCTCTCTCTCCTCTCTCGCCGCTGCGCGCCGTCCCCCTCCGCGCCTCTCACCCCTCTCTTCTCTTCTCTCCTCTCCCTCTCTCCTCTCCATCTCCTCTCCCTCTCCCCTCTCTCCTGCACCGCGCCTCTGCTCCCCTCTCTCCTCTCCTCTCCCTCTCCTCTCCTCTCCTCTCCCTCTCTTACTCTCTTCTCTCCTCTCCTGACTCTCCTCTCCTCTACCGCTGCTCCCCTCCTGCTCACTCCTCTCTCTCTCGCCTCTCCTCCCTCTCTCTCCTCTCCTTTCGCTCGCATCCTCTCCTCTCCTCTCCTCTCCTCGCGCTCCTCCTCCTCTCTCCCCAGCTCCTCTCCTCTTCCGCTCCTCTCTCTCCTCTCTCCTCTCCCTCCTCCTCTCCTCTCTCCTCTCCCCGCCTCGCCTTCGTGTCCTCCCTCTCCTCTCCTTCCTCATTCTATTCGCCTCTCCGTACTCCTCTCTTCTCCTCTCTCCTCAGCACGCTCTCCTCTCCTACTTGCCCCTACGCTCTACGTGTCTCTCTTGCCTCTCCGCGCCTCTCTCTCTCTCCACTCCTCCTTCCTCTCCTCTCCGCGCCTCCTCTCCTCTCCCCGCCGCGCCTCTCTCTCTCCCCTCCTCTCCTCTCCCCTCCACTCCTGTCCTCGCCTCTTCCCGCTCTCCTCCCTCTACCTTCCTGGCCGTCTCGAAGCTCAGCTCCGATCTCAGCAGCTCCACTCTCCATAAGCGCCTTCTCCTTTCCCACTCCTCCCCTCCTTGTCCTCTCTCTCTCTCTCCCGTCTCTCTCTCCTCTCCCTCTCTCTCTCTCTCCGCTCCTCCTCTCCTCTCCCTCCTCGCCTCTATCCTCTCCCTCCTCTCCCTCTCCCCTCCTTCCCTTCCTTCCCTCTTCCTCCCTCCTTGCCTTTACTGTCCTCTCTCTCCTCTCTCTCTTCCTCTCCTCTCTCTCCTCTCCCCTTCCTCCTCCTCCTCTCCTCTCCTCTCCTTTCCCTCTTCTCCTCGCCTTCCTCTCCCTCCTCTCGCCTCTCCTCTCCTCTCCTCTCCTCTCCTCTCCTTTTCTCTCCGCTCCTCCTTCTTCATCCTGAGCACACAGCAGAGTCTCTCAATTGCCTTATACCTCATCTCCTATTCAATCTCTCCATGATACGGCACCTTTCCTCTCTCGATCCCTCTCCTTATCCTCTCCTCTCTCCTCTCTGTCCTCCCCCCTACTCTGCTACTAATTTCTACATCATCCCAACATCACATCCTCTCCGCTCCCCTAATATATATCATATCCATATACTATAATACATACGATACACTATTTGCATCCTTTTCCTTACTGAATGATATAACATGTCACACACTACACTGGGATTTAATTATGGACTTTAGCTATTCACTGGGATCTCGATCACACTGCAGAATAATGCGGCCCTGAGACTCATCAAGACTTTCAGCAGGAGTTTAAATAAGGAGGCACATGGCCTTGAAAGAGAACAACCATAATTGAGTCTTTGCGAAGTCCCCCGTCAAGCCTGAGTGTTGAATTCATTGGAGTTTGAGGTCGATGTAATACGGATGAAATTGTGTGCCTGAGAGCCGCGTCGCTTTGTTTACTGCGAAAATTGCATTTCACAAGGAGTCAAATGTGTGTGTTACCTTATTGCAATCAAAATGGAAACCAGGCTTTTTTTTGCTCCAGCATGGCATCCGGAGCTCGGAAACGGACACGCATTTAACTCTGCTCCGGATTCTGATCGGCTCGATTCCGAGAAACCCAGGGATTAAAACCATTTATAATAAACAGTGATTACTGAGTAATTCCAGCACCCACAGGGCAGACGGGACGTTCTGATAAAAACCTACACTGACATGCTGTGGGATTTAAACATAATACAGAAAAAAGTGTGTAAGTGTTGATATGGTGAAGTCTTCTGTAAGGAGATGTTTATTAAGGCTCTGTTTCATGTTCATGACTAAATTGAGTATTTTTGTCAGTGCTTTGTAAAAGTCAGTTTTCTGACCCCTAACACTCACTATTGACCACCTCAAAGACTTGGTCTTAAAACTCTCTCTCTCTCACTCACTCTCATTCATTCCCTACCGCTTATCCGAACTACCTCGGGTCACGGGGAGCCTGTGCCTATCTCAGGTGCCATCGGGCATCGAGGCAGGATACACCCTGGACGGAGTGCCAACCCATCACAGGGCACACACACACTCTCATTCACTCACACACTCACACAATATGGACAATTTTCCTGAGATGCCAATCAACCTACCATGCATGTCTTTGGACCGGGGGAGGAAACCGGAGTACCCGGAGGAAACCCCCGAGGCACAGGGAGAACATGCAAACTCCACACACACAAGGCGGAGATGGGAATCGAACCCCCGACCCTGGAGGTGTGAGGCGAACGTGCTAACCACTAAGCCACCGTGCCCCCCGCCCCCTTGTATTAAAACCCGACCCTAAAATACAATCTTGACACCTTAAGACTTGATCCTGACTTGACCTTTTATAAAAATCAATTTTATGTTGGTTCTAAATTCTGATTGGTTGTTGTTTTAAATAAGAAACAAGTGTTATTCTGTACTTAATCTCTCAGCCAATCAGATTTCAGAACATCAACATCAATTTTTATTATAAACATTTAGCTTTTTCGTGATAAAATCGATATTTTTTTACATTATTTTTATTTTTATTTTTTGTAATTTTTTTGTATTTTAATCTGGATGGTATTATTATTTTATAGTTTGGAGTTTACAGCTAGTTTATGTCCTGCTATGCTTAGCACAACACCCTGGCAGTCAGGACGGCTAATTTCGGTTCCTCGTTCTCAGCATCTGTTCTGTAGCTAATTACTCGGATCCTCCACCTCTTCTCGTCTGTCTCAGCTTTAGGACATGTCTCACATTTCACTCCCCTTTTAAACCTCTGTGGTATCAGATATCTCGTTAACCTCAAACTAACTGAAAACATAAGAAAAGCAGGAAAAGGTAAAGACCCCTGAAGAGTCGGAGGTCTCGGCTCCTGGTTACTGTGGATTGGTTGATATCTGTTTAAGGAAGAGGAGGAGTTTATACTGATCTTAGATTTAATGATCCAAGATCTAATGACCAATCAGCAATGAGCTTGAAAATAAAGCAAGTTATTGCACTTGAATCTCTCTACAGATACAGTTACAGCTACAGCTACAGCTACAGTTACAGTTACAGCTACAGCTACAGCCACAGTTACAGCTACAGTTACATCTACAGTTACAGTTACAGCTACAGTTACAGTTACAGTTACAGTAACTTACAGTTACAGCTACAGTTACAGTTACAGCTACAGCTACAGTTACAGTTACAGCTACAGCTACAGCCACAGTTACAGCTACAGTTACATCTACAGTTACAGTTACAGTTACAGTAACTTACAGTTACAGCTACAGTTACAGTTACAGCTACAGTTACAGTTACAGTTACAGTAACATACAGTTACAGTTACAGCTACAGTTACAGTTACAGTAACTTACAGTTACAGCTACAGTTACAGTTACAGCTACAGTTACAGTTACAGTAACATACAGTTACAGTTACAGCTACAGTTACAGTTACAGCTACAGTTACAGCTACATACAGTTACAGTAACATACAGTTACAGCTACATACAGTTACAGCTACAGTTACAGCTACATACAGTTACAGTAACATACAGTTACAGCTACATACAGTTACAGCTACATACAGTTACAGTAACATACAGTTACAGTTACAGCTACAGCTACAGTTACAGCTACAGTTACAGCTACAGTTACAGTTACATACAGTTACAGTTACAGTTACAGCTACAGTTACAGCTACATACAGTTACAGCTACATACAGTTACAGTAACATACAGTTACAGTTACAGCTACAGTTACAGTTACAGCTACAGTTACAGTTACAGTCACAGTTACATACAGTTACAGTTACAGCTACAGTTACTGTTACAGTTACATACAGTTACAGCTACATACAGTTACAGTAACATACAGTTACAGTTACAGTTACAGTTACAGCTACAGTTACAGCTACAGTCACAGTTACATACAGTTACAGTTACAGCTACAGTTACAGTTACTACAGTTACAGCTACAGTTACTGTTACAGTTACATACAGTTACAGTTACAGCTACAGTTACAGCTACAGCTACAGTTACAGTTACAGCTACAGTTACAGCTACAGTTACAGCTACAGTTACAGTTACAACTACAGTTACAGCTACAGTTACAGCTACAGTTACAGCTACATACAGTTACAGTTACAGCTACAGTTACAGCTACAGTTACAGCTACATACAGCTACAGTTACAGCTACAGTTACAGCTACAGTTACAGCTACATACAGTTACAGCTACAGTTACAGCTACAGTTACAGTTACAGCTACAGTTACAGCTACAGTTACAGTTACAGCTAGAGTTACAGCTATAGTTACAGTTACAGCTACAGTTACAGCTACCGAACACTGTTTCTATTACAGCTGGATTTTTAGTTAAAATTAGTTAAAATTCTCTTTGGCTGACACATTTCCAAACCAAAACCAACGAAAAAAAAAAAAATGGAGAAAAAATTCACCCAAGCAGAACATTACTCTGTCTCTATGCTAGACGTAATTTCAGCACCATATGTGAGTCTTCTCATATCACCTTATCAACAGGGAATCAAATGCCACAGGCGGCCGGCCAACGTACAGAATATATTTTTTTTCTCTTCATTTTCTCCAGAGTGAAGTTCTCATATAGGGGTCTTTCCCTGCCTCTTGTTGCTGGTGGCACCAATTTTAGTCCCCAGGACCGAACGCCGCTCACTTTTCCTCAAGGCTGTTATTTTCTGAAATGGACGCTTTGAAAGTTCTCCTGCGAGGTCTGACGTTTATGTTCTTTTTCACCCCCGGTGTGGAGTTCACAGGTTGGCCGTGGCTCCATCAGCTGGGACTGGAGGTGTGTATTTACATGGTGAGAGCACCGGCAAGTCGGGATTGACAGCGCTAACTGACGGAGCCTGCCGGGCGACACGCTGTGCAGCCGCTAACACCGTCCGGGTTCAGGATCACGGCTGAGGAACACACATCACACCTGACGTTTTCTATGCATAAATCCATACAAACCATACTCTAGTTATACGAGCTTCCCAGTACAGCACATGAAATGTGTAGTAAACAAAAATACACAACCAATTGTACATACACATGCTCCAATCGGAACGAGATAAGAATAGTTTAGTTTAGTTTAGTTTATTAATTTATAAAGCACATTTAAAAACAACAATCGTTGCAGCCAAAGTGCTGTACATCGAGTAAAAACAAACAAGAACAGTGCAAAAATAAAAACACAATCCAAAAACCCGTCAAACAGAGTTAAAACATACAGAGTAAAAGTGGGTTTTTAGAGCAGATTTAAACAATGAGACAGTGGTAGCAGATCTTAAATGAAGAGGGAGATTGTTCCACAACTTTGGAGCTGCCGTAGCAAAAGCCTGATCGCCCTTAGTTTTAAAATGTGCACGAGGTACCGAGAGAAGGAGTTGATTAGAGGACCGAAGAGATCTAGGGGTAGGGTACGGAGTGAGGAGGTCACTACTATACTGGGGAGCACAACCATGTAAAGCTTTAAAAACATAAAGTAAAATCTTAAAATCAATACGGAACTTAACCGGGAGCCGGTGTAATGAGGCAAGTACTGGGGTAATGTGCTCACGTTTTCTGGTGCCAGTCAGTAATCTCGCTGCCGCATTTTGTACCAGTTGTAGACGGTCGAGAGATGATTTAGGCAAGCCAAAGTAAAGAGAATTACAGTAATCCAATCTCGAGGTTATAAAAGCATGAATTACAGTTTGTAGGTCCGTCATAGAAAGCATCTTCTTGATTTTAGCAATTGATGTTAGTTGACAAAAGCTGCTTTTCACAACAGTGCTAATCTGTTTATCAAAAGACAGCATAGGATCAAAAACAACACCAAGGTTTCCAATATGATTACGTACATATGCAGACAATGGGCCAAGCTGCTTTTTAAGACCCAGTTGTTGGGCCAAAAACTATTATTTCCGTTTTGTCATTATTTAACTGTAAAAAATTCAGATCCAGCCAGCACTTAATGTCCTGAAGACAATCAAACAGAGTGGACATAGTGCAGTTATTGTTTTTAACAGGAAAATAGAATTGAGTATCATCAGCATAAAGATGATAACCAAGTGGAAGCATATACAATGAGAAAAGCAAAGGACCCAAGATAGAGCCCTGAGGAACACCATAGGAGATTTGAGCCCTAGATGAAAAACAAATTCCCAGATTCACAGAAAAAGATCTGTCCTTGAGATAGGAAGCAAACCAGTTCAGCACAGATCCCTGAAAACCAGCTACTTGATAAAGTCTTTGTAGAAGGATATCATGATCTATTGTGTCGAAAGCTGCACTTAGATCAAGCATGATTAAAATACAGCAAGAACCAGAGTCAAGTGATAATAAAATATCATTGGTAACCTTCAGTAGGGCAGTTTCAGTACTGTGAAATTCTCTAAACCCAGACTGAAATGTGTCAAAGATGTTAAAAGTACTTAGGTAAGAGGAGACCTGCAAATACACAACTTTTTTCCAAGACTTTTGAGATGAAGGATAATTTTGATATAGGTCTGTAATTATTCAGCACATACTGATCAAGATGGTGCTTTTTTAACAATGGTTGGACTATAGCATGCTTAAAAGAAGATGGTACAATTCCATTTGTTAAGGAGCTATTAATAATAGCAGTAACAACAGAACTCAAAGCTGGAAAAACCTCTTTAAAAATGTGAGAAGGCAAAATATCAGAGTGACAAGAGGAGGGCTTCATACTAACAACTACTTCATGAAGCTGTGAAGGTGACATGAGTTGAAAACTAGATATTGAGCTCTGTTGCGAAATCCTTTCTAGAGGTAGAGAATTTTAAGTTGGAATATTAGACCTGATACACTCGACTTTTTGTGCAAAATGATTTAAAAACTGTTCACACAAGTCAGTGGAAATTTCTAGTGATGCACTAGGAACAGGATTTAAAAGAATAATACATAAAAAAAAAATTTTCTTATTTTTGGAAACTATTTATAATATTTAGTTGAATATAGAAAAAATGAAAAATAGTAATAGACATTTTTAGAATGTTTTTATTGTCATTTTGCCATTTTTTCACTAAGCAAAAAATTTTGTATTAATCATTTATAAATTACAGATTTATAAAAAATACATTGAAGAAAACAAAACAAACAAAAATAAATAATCAAATCAGATTGTTTTTATAAATAAAGCAAAAATCGGGAATAAAAATGATGAAAAAATATATAACAACAGCAACAGCATTTCTCTAAACATTCCAAAAAGTGTACAGAAATTTACACTTTGAATTTTTTAAATTTATTTTATATATTTATTTAAAGGACACATTAAGGACAATCTTTAAAAACAATACACTTTTTTGCATATGTACTGTATATACATTATTTCTTTTTTTCATATTTTTATATAGTTTTCTTATATAGTTAATAATTTTTTTATTATTTTATTATTTTGTTTTTTTGCTTTTTTATACTTTTTATTTTAATACCTATATTCTAAAGCATTTCACTGCATGTCTGTACTCCGTATGTATGTGTATGTGACAAATAAAATTTGATTTGATTTGATTGGAAAATTAAAATAAATATAGGTTTGACTGTAATTCCTGTATTAGACAAAATTTAAAAATAATTATAATAATAATTTATAAATCCTAATGTTCATTAACCTTAATGTTCGTTTAACCTCGACAATATTTTTTTCCAAGAGAAAAGTTTGAGTTTATTTTCCAAAAGTAAAGTAAAGTACTGAGTCGGAGTTTTTCTTGTTTACGATAACGACACAAAATCGGATCTGGTATTAAACTCGGTTCGTACTCCGGAGAGAAGAAGCAGAACTAGCATGTGGCAAAACCAAATCTCTTCGCTCGATGGAAAGCAATTTTCCAATCCGGGCCCAAAACCTGCACATTAATCATCCTCCCATCTCGGATGTTTATTCCCTGATGAGAGAAAATCATATTCCTGACTCATGATTTATAAGTTCATTACGGCTCCAAATAAATGGCCGCTCTAGATTGGAAACGATCGCGTCATTTTTGCATTTATTAAGAAACTGAGCCGGAGTTTGTAATAATATCTGCCTGTCATTAATCTTTAGATCTGATGCGTCACTGCGTACACGGGAAATGAGTTTCATACATGCAGCGTGTTTATTCTATGATGTGGAGGAGAAGATCTGATGGTTTCACTCACACTTTAGATGGATGTGAACGTCAGAGCATTTAAATCGACTCTTGAAACACTTTTGCTCTTCTCTTCTTCTGGCTCCGGAACTTTATTTACGCTGCATCAGACAATCTGCTGAATTAGACTGAAGAGCAGGATCTGATTCTGCATCTGATTAATGATCCAAATAACCGAGAGTGGGTGTGGCCTAAAGCCGTCAGAAACACTCTACTTTATCTCTACTTCTTTCTCTCTTTCTTTCTTTCTTTCTTTCTTTCTTTCTTTCTTTCTTTCTTTCTTTCTTTCTTTCTGATACTTTTCCTTCTAAATTTCTTTCTTCATTTGTTCTCTGACAGTTTTTTTCTTTCCGTATCTATCTATCTATCTATCTATCTATCTATCTATCTATCTATCTATCTATCTATCTATCTATCTATCTATCTATCTATCTATCTATCTATCTATCGCTTTTTTCTTAATTTCTTTACTTATATATATATATATATATGATTGATTTTTTTTTATCTTTTGTTCTATACTTTCTTCACTCATCCTTTCTGCTTATTTCTCTGTATTACAAATTCCCTAAAAAAAAGAGAGAGAGAGAGAGAGAGAGAGAGAGAGAGAGAGAGAGAGAGAGGGAGGGAGAGATTGCCTGGTGTATAGAGAGAGAGAGAGAGAGAGAGAGAGAGAGAGAGAGAGAGAGAGACAGCCTGATGTAGAGAGAGAGAGAGAGAGAGAGAGAGAGAGACAGAATGCCTGATGTAGAGAGTGAGAGAGACACACAGAGACAGCCTGATGTAGAGAGGTAGAGAGAAAAAGAGAGAGAGAGAATGAATGCCTGATGTAGAGAGCGAGAGAGAGAATGCCTGATGTAGAGAGCGAGAGAAAAAGAGAGAGAGAGACAGAGAGACAGCCTGATTTAGAGAGGGAGAGAGAAAAAGAGAGAGAGAGAGAGAGAGAGAGAGAGAATACCTGATGTAGAGAGAGAGAGAGACACACAGAGACAGCCTGATGTAGAGAGAGAGACAGCCTGATTTAGCCTGATTAGCCTGATTTTTAGAGAGAAAAAGAGAGAGAGAGAGAGAGAGCCTGATTTAGAGAGGGAGAGAGAAAAAGAGAGAGAGAGAGCCTGATGTAGAGAAAGAGAGAGAGAGAGAGAGAGAGAGAGAGAGAGAGAGAGAGAGAGAGAGAGAGAGAATGCCTGATGTATAGAGAGAGAGAGAGAGAGAGGGAGAGAGATTGCCTGGTGTATAGAGAGACAGAGAGAGAGAGAGAGAGAGAGAGAGAGAGAGAGAGAGAGAGAGAGAGAGAGAGAGATTGCCTGGTGTATAGAGAGAGAGAGAGAGAGGGAGAGAGATTGCCTGGTGTATAGAGAGAGAGAGCGAGAGAAAGAGAGAGAGAGAGAGAGAGAGAGAGAGAGAGAGAGACAGATATAGAGAGAGAGAGAGAAAAAGAGAGAGAGAGAGAGAGAGAGAGCCTGATTTAGAGCGGGAGAGAGAAAAAGAGAGAGAGAGAGAGAGAGAGAGCCTGATTTAGAGCGGGAGAGAGAAAAAGAGAGAGAGAGAGAGAGAGAGAGCCTGATGTAGAGAAAGAGAGAGAGAGAATGCCTGATGTAGAGAGAGAGAGAGAATGCCTGATGTAGAGAGAGAGAGAATGCCTGATGTAGAGAGAGAGAGAGAGAGAGAGAGAGAGAGATTGATTGCCTGGTGTATAGAGAGAGAGAGAGAGAGAGAGAGAGAGAGAGAGAGAGAGAGAGAGAGAGATTGCCTGGTGTATAGAGAGAGAGAGAGAGAGAGAGAGAGAGAGAGAGAGAGAGAGAGAGAGAGAGAGAGCCTGATGTAGCACTGAAAGCTCTGTGAATCGCTCTACAAAAGTTAAATTGAGTTTCTGATGTAACAAACTCTGATGTACAAGATGAAATCAATCTCCACCCACAGCAAACACACCTACAGGAAATCAGGAATCCATGCCAACGTCTTTCCTGTCAGATTTTCAGAAAAATTATTTTTGTAAAACAAGCCTTTACTTTTGAGCCTCGTGTTCTTCGGTGTGTTTTTCTTTTCTTTCTCTTTTTTTAAGGACATGGAGTGAATTTTAAACTAGCTAATCTGTGGTTTGTTGCTAGCGTGGTGCAGGGCAGTGAGTGATTCTGCTCCTGTGCATCTGGCATCTCCTCCACAGCAGCGTTCCCGTGAAGAGGACGCTGGGGATTTGTGCATCGCCATGCGACAGCAGGCAGGAAAAATGACTCCGGTCTCTCCGTCTCCCATGTGAACGTATTAATTTGTAGCCCGGTCTTCTCCTCGTTTCCTTTCCCGGTGGCCCATGGGTTTAACCGTGCCAGAGTTTTGTGCACCTGATTCCTCTTCCCGCTCTCCAAAGAGCCGAGAGCCGTCCCCTATCCGTCATTAGTAAACACGCCGACATGCCATGCTTCATACGAGACACAGGAAGGAGACCCGGAGCAAACAAAACAAAGGCACAACAAAATCAGCATAATTTCTCTCAGCGTGAAAACACATTCTTCAACAGAGGCTAAAAATTTTACAATTAGCCTGACGTGCAGGGCGGGAGACGGAAATCCTCCCTCTCAAATATTACTGTGGGTAAAAACAAAAAATACTCAATATAATAATCTCCAAATTTTATTATGCTAAAATCTTTAAAATGTCATTTCTGAAATTAAGGTAAAAAAAAAAAAAAAAGAGGGAGTAAAAAGACAAACAGACAAAGAGACAAAGAGGTTAAGGACTTTATCTCTTTCTTTCTGTCAGACTGCAGGGATAAAAGACCCAAATGCAGGATAGCTTAAAAGAAAAACAGGGTTTATTACATAAAAGCATGAAACATGGACACCGACTCGAGACACCAGGGACCAAAACCACAAAAAGACACCAGGGACAAACCCACAAAAAGACACCAAGGACCAAAAACCACAAAAAGACACCAGGGACCAAACCCACAAAAAGACACCAAGGACCAAACCCACAAAAAGACACCAGGGCCAAAAACCACAAAAAGACACCAGGGCCCAAACCCACAAAAAGACATCAGGGACAAAAACCACAAAAAGACACCAAGGCCCAAAACCCACAAAAAGACACCAGGACCAAAACCCACAAAAAGACACCAGGGCCCAAAACCCACAAAAAGACACCAGGGCCAAACCCACAAAAAGACACCAGGGCCAAAACCCACAAAAAGACACCAGGGCCAAAAACCACAAAAAGACACCAGGACCAAAAACCACAAAAAGATACCAGGACCAAAAACCACAAAAAGATACCGGGACAAAAACCACAAAAAGACACCAAGGCCAAAAACCCACAAAAAGACACCAGGACCAAAACCCACAAAAAGACACCAGGGCCCAAAACCCACAAAAAGACACCAAGGACAAAACCCACAAAAAGACACCAAGGACAAAAACCACAAAAAGACACCAGGACAAAAACCACAAAAAGACACCGGGACAAAAACCACAAAAAGACACCAGGATCAAACCCACAAAAAGACACCAAGGACCAAAACCACAAAAAGACACCAGGACAAAAACCACAAAAAGACACCAGGGACAAAACAAAGGACCCCGTTCCACACAAGGCGACACAGCTTAACTAAATACTAATAACAATCATGACACATGAGGGACAGATGTGCAGAGGCGGGGAGATAAGGGCGTGGCAGACACGTGAACACGGAACGTAAACAAAAAAGCACATGGCCAAAATCCGGGCAGAGTCCTGACACTTACTTACTTACTTACTTACTTACTTTCTTACTTTCTTTCTTTCTTTCTTTCTTTCTTTCTTTCTTTCTTTCTTTCTTTCTTTCTTTCTCACTTACCTTTTCGTATTTTAGACCAGGTTTTAGAGAAATTAGACTGAAGAATAGTCGTCATCTTTTCCAGACATAATCATATGGTGAAATTATGATCTTTAGATATAATGTGTTGTTAGGATTAAATATATTTTGAACTCATCTTCAGGTATAATGATATGCTGAAATCATGACAGGAATAATATGTTGGAATTATTCTGGTGAACATGATGAATGCTGAAATCATCATTAGGGGTAACGAAATGTCAGAATCGTGCTCGGGAATAATGTTTGGGTTATAATCATAGTGTAGGTCGGAATCATTAAAGTGTACACCGACATGTCGGAATCACTGTCGGGAAAAACGACATGTCGGAATCATCGCAGGACAAAATGTTACAATCGTCATCAGGAAAGAATAAATGTCAGAATCCTTGCCTGGAATAATGACATTTAGGAATCATCATCAGGAATAACAATATGCCAGAATATGAAATCATGATATGTTGAATTACAGTTGGGAATCATGATATGCTGGAATCATCACTGGAGATAATCTAATTTTGATACTGGGGGGGGCACGGTAGCACGGCTGGGGGTTCGATGGAAAATTGGAAAATTTTTCTCTGGAAAATTGTCCGTAGTGTGTGTGTGTGTGTGTGAGTGAATGAGAGTGTGTGTGTGTGCCCTGTGATGGGTTGGCACTCCGTCCAGGGTGTATCCTGCCTCGATGCCCGATGATGCCTGAGATAGGCACAGGCTCCCCGTGACCCGAGACGTTTGGATAAGCGGTAGAAGATGAATGAATGAATGAATGAAAAAGGGAGGTGCAAGAATTTTATCATTGTTGGATATAATGATATCTTGTTATTGAACACCGTTCCACCTGTGGAACACTACCGCTAGGGGCTGAAGCTGCATAATTTCATTGTAACTTTTAAGCATTAAATCCTCTAAAAACACGAAAAAACTTATGTTTCTAGTAAAGTTTATACTCTCAATATTTTTTAAGCCCACGCACAAAGCATAATATGATTCATAGCCGTCATACTCTTAGAAAAAATTTTTGGGAGAAAACTGACCTAGGTGGCGCTAGACCAGTTTTTCCTTACCTTTAGACGCATCCCTTTCTTCACTGGGGTAATATATTCCAAAACAAATATTCCACAAAAATCCACACAGGTCCAAGGAACTGAAATCTGTAAGCCTTTTAATCCAAAACGCTTTGGTCACGCCGCAAATATTCCGAAAAATTGGAAACAGTGGTGCGCCACCATCTTTGTTTCGGCTCTAACTTCTCATTGGGGTATTCAAAAATTCTAAATTTACGTCATATTTATAGCCCAGGGCGTAACGAATCAAACAAGCCCTCACTTAAGCCAATCGGTGCTTGTATTGCAGAGATAGACGGCTGAGAAGCCAATGAGGTCAGACATCATTTTTGGGAACCCGCCTTTGACTGACAATTACTCCTTCCAATAGCAATGAAATTGGCCGGGACCTATACAGCTCTTTAGCCAATAAGGAGACGATTCCAACGGTATGCCACGACCCGCCTCTCTAATGCTGGCTTCTGCGCGAAAATCGTGCGCGATGGGTTTATTGCGCAATCCTTCGAACTTTTCACACTCTCACAGCTCAGGGTGTCAGGTTACAGCCTCTTTACACAGCAGAATAGTAGAGAGAGAGGCTGTGCTGGTTTTGGCCATTTAAACTGAGCATGCAGTCTTTTAATTCAAAGTTATACAGTAAACAAGTAAACAAGAAACACATGACCGGATGGACATGTCCGTAGAAAAATAGTGTTATTGAAGCCATTTTTGGGTCTTTTGACTTGATTTTTTTTTTGGTGAAAGCCAAGACATGTGGCTATGACCCTCAGGTGTTAAATGTTACCTAACATGTTCCAGAGAAATAAGATAAATTAAAAACCTCAGGCGAAAATCAAAATTTTCCATTCTAGCCTCTGTAACTTTGTGTCAGTAAGGCCTAGAATCAATCTGACACTTGTATCTGAAACTAGAGAATCACTTCTTTCCAATGAGACCAGGCTCACCCCTGTGTGTTAAAGTATGTGGGAGCTGTATCACTTTTTGTTTTGTATACAATTTCGTCCGATCGTTCGTGTGCGATAACAGGATATGGAATCATCATCGGGAATAAGGAGAATATGCCGAGACCTGCTTTAAATCAAATGGAAAAATAATAATAATTATTATTAAGCTTCACGTTAGTCAAGCGTCAATCGGCCACTAATAAGCAGTCCACGACGCGCACCAATCCGGTTACGGTTACTCCCTCCTCCAACCCCGACTCCACCATGCCGGAACCCGTGTTCGTTGTACCAGTTACGTCTTAAAACTCCACATTTTTCTTTCTCTCTCCCTCTCTCTGTTTATTTATTTATTTATTTATTTATTTATTTATTTATTTATTTATTTATTTATTTATTTATTTATCCATTTATTCATTTCTTATTTGCAAAAAAGAGAAGAAAAAAAAACTCTATGCATGACCAATGGTTCTGTTATGGGGGGGTCCGGACGGGCGCGTGGATTCCTGCCCCGAACAGAACCATACCGCCAACACTAACTGTATGCTATCATCTAATAAACTCTCATTTGACAAAGTGTTCCTGACAGAAGTAATAATTGGGAAGAATGATACGTTATCACAAGGAACGGCGACATGTCAGAAGCACCATCATGTATTTTGTTTTATTGATACATCAAAATCATCACTGGGGAAAAAAGCGATGCATCGGAAATCATCATCAGGAATAATAGCGTGTCAGAGTTATTGTGGGGAGAAATGGTACGATGGAATCATCATTGGGAATAATGAGATGATTGGGAATAATGAGATGATTGGGAATAATGAGATGTAGAGGACATTAGACAAACATGATTTGCTTGAGACTAAAGTCAGATCTGCGGAAGAAGACGAATGAGTTTTCAGTGGCGTTACAGATCCATAGACTCTCCTCCCTCGTGGATGATAATCGATGCATTTCCAGACTCATTTAAACACGGATGTGTAAAACTCGGAATGATGGATGCACGAGCTTCCGTACCGCACAGACGGGCCAGAGGAAGCCTGATGAAACTCCAATGCAGCGTGATTGATCTGAGAGTTTTTGCCGACCGACTGGAATTACGCCTTCGACTGATGGATAGAGATTTGTGTTTGTGAAGGACAATGTGGACTCAGCATGGGGTGTGACCTTTCCTGTCCTCCCACATTCTCTCTCTCTCTCTCTCTCTCTCTCTCTCTCTCTCTCTCTCTCTCTCTCTCTCTCTCTTTCATTCATCCTCACTTACTTTCCTGCTTTCTTTATTCGTTCTTCATGTGAAGAATATTTTTTTTCCCTTTTCTTCTTTTGTTCCTTCATCCTTTCAGTTTCCTTCAACCGCTTAATTCTTAATTCCATTCTTAATTCTATCTATCTATCTATCTATCTATCTATCTATCTATCTATCTATCTATCTATCTATCTATCTATCTATCACTCTTTTTAGAAGAATCTTGTGAAACGTTTCTTTCATCCTGTATTCCACAAATTTCTTTCTATATCTCTCTTTACTTTCGTTCCCCTCTTTTTATTCCTTTCTTTTCATCTTTTGAATTTCTTCAAATGAGTATCTTATTCATTATTTTCTTGTCTCTTTATCAGTAGGTTGTTCATCTGTCCGTCCATCCATGCATGCATCCATCCATCCATCCATCCATCTATCCATCCATCCATCCATGCACCAGAATCTGTTAAAAATCTGAACGATTCCCACTTTATTTTCCTTCATGTTATTTTTTTTAATTTGCATGTTTCTGATTGTCGTGAGTTATGAGCACGCTGAAGACTGAAACGTTCGACCTCTCTCGGCGGAAATTGAGCGGAAGTCGAGAAGGATGTCAACAGAAAATGAAAGGAAACCACGGGGGACTGCGGCGGAACTTCACACTGCGAGATGTCATGATGCATAGACAAAAAAGAGACAGCGAGAGAAATGAAAGTGGTAACTTGATAACTTGACGAGTTTACTAGCATATTTATGCCTTGGGAAGAAAGTTCCGATACATTTGGTTTGGAGCCAGAGCAGGAGCGCATGCTGTTTAGTCTCGGCAGTTTTCAGCTTATTCTCAGGGCGGAATCTGCGTCTGAAGGAAGGAAGGCATGACATTCAGTCTCAGGAAACAATTGAGACCATCAATCACATCGTAAAGCGCTTCTGGCAGGAGCATAATAAATAAAATATGGCACTGCTTTTTTTATTGTAAAGCATCAGTATCGGATCATTTCAATATGATACGTCTCCTTATAGCACAGAACGCTCGAATCAGAGGGTGTTGATTAATTTTCTATAACATCACGGCTCTGAGACATAAATCACGGGCTTATATTAATGCGCTCGCTCGAATGGGTGACGGTTTCTATAGTAACCGTTCATTCATTCACATGACTGAAAGTCACAGGTGTGTGTGTGCGTGTGTGTGTGTGTGTGTGTGTGTGTGTGTGTGTGTGTGTGTGTGTGTGTGTGTGTGTGTGTGTGAAATTCTTTAGAAAAGTTATGAAGCTTTATTTTTTAGTCACGTATCATGTATGGAAGGAGTCTCCAGTGTCAGCGCTTTGTAACGGTCAGAGCTACAGATGGTTCTTTACCTTTCTGACATCTTCAGGACATGAACTTTTGGTTTTCTCAAGTCTTCATGAGGGATCAAATGTTTACAGCTGATATAACAAAGAGAACTCGATAAAAAGTACGATGTCATTACTCATTCATTCAGGCATTCAGGGGAGCCTGTGCCTATCTCAGGGGGCATCGAGGCAGGATACACCCTGGACGGAGTGCCAACCAACCCATCACAGGGCACACACACACTCTCATTCACTCACACACACACACACACACACTACGGACAATTTTCCAGAGATGCCAATCAACCTACCATGCATGTCTTTGGACCGGGGGAGGAAACCGGAGTACCCGGAGGAAACCCCCGAGGCACGGGGAGAACATGCAAACTCCACACACACAAGGCAGAGGTGGGAATCGAACCTCCGACCCTGGAGGTGTGAGGCGAACGTGCTAACCGCTAAGCCATCGTGCCCGCCTTAAATATTTACAGCTGATATAATAGAGTGACCTGGATAAAAAGTACGATGTCATGAATGAGTTCATTAATAATAAAGCTTGAGGGTGGAGACATTAACACCACATGTGCATTATTTCCATCACAGCTCAGCCTGTCATGTATTAATTAATATAAACAATTCTAAAGTTGCAAATTTACCCTCTGAACTTTAAAACTGCTGCTAATTCATTACCCAGATCTGACCTTTCTCTCTACAGCTGCTGGATCTCAGGGTCGGTCGAAACAATTCATAAGTCAATGCAGCCTGAAGAAGAAAAAAAAATAACACAGGAAGTGAATTATGATGCATATTACAGTTATGGCAGGAAATACAGAAGAATGTACATCCAATTCATGTGAAATATGAAGTGTGTGAAAACATCTTTAGTGTGTATTGGCTCTCAAAATAAAAACAAACAAACAAACAAACAAACAAATAAATAAATAAATAAATAAATAAATAAATAAATAGGCATCATTGTAAAATTATAATAAACAAACAAACAAACAAACAAATAAATAAATAAATAAATAAATAAATAAATAAATAAATAGGCATTGTAAAAAGTAAATGATTTTATATGTAAAATTATAATAAATAAATAAATAAATAAATAAATAAATAGATTTAAATAAATAAATAAATAAATTGACATCATTGTAAATTTACAATAAATAAATAAATAAATAAATAAATTGGCAATATTGTAAAATTATGTAAATTATTTTATTTATTGTATTATAGGTTTAACTGAATATTTTAATTAATCGAATTCCTAATATTGTTAGATTTGCTACCCATATTGCCGTAATATTTAAAAAAAAAAAAGCATGTTTTGGTCGTTTGATTTTTTCATACTATTCTAAAAATTTAACATTTTCATACAATTCATATAAATATTATGTCTAAATTAAATGTACTATAATTTAAAGCTAGTCATAAATTTGCATTAATAAATCAACAATAATAAATCAGTTTAGAAATGTAAATAAAGTCCTGGTTAATAAACAGAAGATCTCAGGTCCTTCTCCATGCTTTACTTGTTAATATTTGGCCTCATTTGCAAATATTTAAAAGTAAATCTTCTACAAACAAACAAACAAACAAACAAACAAACAAACTAACAAATAAATAAATAAATAAATAAATAAATAAATAAATTGACATTATTGTAAAATTATGTAAATGATTTTATTTATTGTATTATAGGTTTAACTGAATATTTTAATTATAAATAAATAATTTAATTATTTTAAATAAATAAATAAATAAATAAATAAATAAATAAATAAATAAATAAATTCACTCTGAAATTGGTCTGAAAGGCTCTTCATAATGTTTCTAAAACTTCTGACAACTTCTGCTGTTGGTTTGACTTGATCAGCAGGAACAAGGATTCCACACGGGACCGGGATTAAGGATGTAGAAAAGGGACAAGTGCTGGTGGACATCAGGTCCAGAATAATAACTTTTCATTTACAAGCTACTCAGAGACTCTTATAGTGCAGGTCTGTCACTGGGAAACACACTGGGAGTTTCTAATAAACCTGCAAGAAGCTTAACTGGTGGATCTCACAGCTTTTAATTGGTCTGAGTCTGAGGCATGGAAGGAGTTCTTCAGCTTGAGAATACATATCACTATATGATGAAAAGAATGTGGAGACCCTGACCATCACGATATGAACCTTCAGGAGCCAAACCACAGAGCTGGTCCTCTCTTTGCTCTAATCTTCTGGGAAGAATTTCCACTAGATGTTTGGATTTGTGTTTAGTTGTTTAGTCAGAAGAGTAAAAGAGTAAGATGTTATTAATAAAAAGAGGTCAGGAGATGATGTGATGAGAGGAGAGGAGGTCTGGTGCACAATCAACATTTTAGTTCATCCCAATGGTGTTGAGTGGTGTTGAGTCAGAGTCAGTGCTCCGTGCAGGACGCTGGAGTTCTTCACTCCAACCTTCACCTCCACACCATGTCTTCATGGAGCTCAGGGGCTTTGTGTACAGGGACATTGTCGTGATGGAACCATCCAACTGCTGAGGTTCTTTTAGACCATAAATGAATGAAAGCTTTTCATCATTAAGTGATGTTTTGCTTGTTGTTCATCTTTGATTGTATTTACCCAATAAAGGTGTTTTTATATATTCTCTCTCTCTCTCTCCCCCTCTCTCTCTCTCTCTCTCTCTCTCTCTCTCTCTCTCTCTCTCTCTCTCTCTCTCTTTCCCCAACACGATGTTGTTTGCTGATGATGCCCACTGGAGATCATTGTGTCTTTTTAAGTGTTGCTTTAATCAGTTCTCCAGCTGCAGAGAAGAAGCTTCTTCTCTTTATTCCCATTGATAGAGGAACGAGCATTTCTCCCAGAACCTGCTGAGAAAAACCTGACTTTGAAGTTTCCGCTTCTTCTACACTCCTCTCTATCCCTTCTCTCTCTCTTTCCCTCCCTCCCTCCCTCCCTCTCTCTTTATCTCTCTCTCTCTCTTTTCTCAGGTGGAGGGAGAGAGAGAGAGAAGCAGTTAATTTGAGAAATTCAACTCAGTTTCTTGTACTCTTCTATTAATTAATTAATTAATTAATTAGTTTGTTTGTTTGTTTTCATTAATTAATTACTTTATTCATTCATTTAGTTTTTTGTCTCTCTTACTTAATTTATTTTTTTTAATTTTCTTTCTTTCTTTCTTTCTTTCTTTCTTTCTTTCTTTCTTTCTTTCTTTCTTTCTTTCTTTCTTTCTAGACTAGCTACACACACATACTGTACACTCACACACACACATACACTCACACACACACACACACACACACACACACACACACACACACACACACACACACACACACACACACACACACTCTTCCAATCTCTCTCTCTCTCTCTCTCTCTCTCACCGCACTGTAATGGAGTAGGAAAAGCATTTCGAGCCGAGCTGCTTATGAGAACAGACTACATAGTGAGGATCCCTCTGTCCTCTATCATGGGTAATAAGAAAGCCATGTGGCAGCGAGGCCCTAAATCGGGCTTGGCGTTGGCCACTCACACATCTCCAGAGAGCGTCAGGCCTCCAGCCTGTCAGACAACATCCAAGACAAAGCTAAAAGCGCAGTCATTATCCCAGAGAGGTCCGATTTCACCAGGAACCTCGAGTCGGAGAAGGAAAAATGCTAAGAACATGCTGATCTATCACTGTCACAGACTCATTCACCTTTCTTTCATTTTTAAAAAGACAGTACTAAAAAAAAAAAAAGGACGAGGGGGTGGAGTAAACTCCACACTGACTCTAATTAGCCGTTACATGTGCATCTCTATTCATCGCATGTTTTTTCACTGCCTCGTCAGTGAGCTACATGAAGGCAGACAGATGTGGAAAAAACATTCATGGGAATGTAAGGAAGGGGGTCGGAGTCACGCGGCGTGCGACTTTCGGTTCTTTTGTGCCGCCGGTGAGAGCGTCTGTTTATGTGCAAAGTGAAAGTATGTAGATTTAATCATAGCATTTGATGTAATGGGACGCCTGCGGCACCAGTAATTTCTGCTGAGAGTAGCGGCGGTATTGACAGAGCACAGCCCTGATTACACTCCATTAAAGAAACTTAAGATTATCTTGATAGTAAACCGGTCACGTGATGCCGATTTCATCAAGAGCTTTTGCCCATTAGGACTTCAAAAAAAAAAGTGTCGTTAAAATGGCATCTCCTCTTCCTAAAGTGCGAGCACAAGCCTCGGCTTTAATCCCTCCAATCGAGATGCTCTGATTTTCATTAATGATTAAAACCGTGCCGGAAAACTTTGGCTCCGTGTTCGGAGAGCAGCTGTGGCTTGCTGGGTAAATCCTCCATGGATTTGTCTCTGCTGTGGAGCAGGTGGGAGTGTGTTAAGATGTTGTTTTAATTCGAGTGGAATTTCCTTCGAATAAGCCAAAGCTAAAGCCGAGGAGAAATCGCGAAGGAGGAAACGTTAGGTGGATTAAAAATAATGAAAGGAATAAAACTCTGTGTGTTGTGCTGTTATGGGAAAATAATCACCGTCAATTAACTTCCTTGATCGAACCCGAAACGTTTTATTCCTTTTATACCACAGCAATTTTTATCTGTTTATAGTTACATTTAGCGCCGTGGTGGAACGAGTCTCTCTCTCTAGCCTCGCTGACCCTGAAGCCTCTTTCCATGAAGGTTAATAAAAGCTTTTCTGCTTGTAGAGAACTTCACTGTATCCACAGGACGTATTGTTATGAGACACGATGATGAATTATTACTAGTGTTTTAATGGTAATGTTCGACTAGAGATTAAATCAAAACCTTCTGACCTGTTAGAATCCAGGAGTCTTTGATAATATACTAATGCATACAGGGATCGTACGCGGTCCGATCCGTCCGAGGCTGAGCCCGTTGGGAAAGGAACGTGAAGATCACGGCTACCCCGGGTGTCGTTACTCCGCTCCGGCGTGTGAATTCCGTCTCCGAGGACGTAACCCATGATCGTGCAGATGGTGTTCGTAACACGCCTCATGTCTTGTCAAGATCTACCTGGAGGCTTTGATCGATGAGGCAATTTGAGCAAGTTGTGTTGAGAGATATATCAGGAAAGGAGACAGGCCCGGAGACACGTGATACAGAAATCCCTGTTTGCGCTGTCACCCTACGGCAGATCTCGGGATCTATTGTGGGTCTCAGAGGAGCAATAAGTGGCATAAATATGCAAAAAAGCCCAAAGCTGCAACTTTTCCCTCTTCGACGCCAGGATGCAGAGACACCTGACGAACTCCTTGATCTCACCTCCAGGCATGCACTCTCTCCTGGAAAAGAAATCCTAGATTTATGTATTACAGCTCTGGTTGCAATTTTCTTTAAACTCATTTGCTTGCCTGATCTCAGCCACCCGCTGAAACATTCTTCTTTTTTGGCATGTAATCTCTTTATGGGGCGACGTCTTTACCGAGGCAAATCCGAACAGGAGCTGTGTGGATCCGGAGCCGGAGCGGGAGGGTCCGGAAAACGTTATGATTTGAAATTCAACCATACGGAGGTTTATGTATTATGAATACGCAGCGTAGGGCTTACAGATAAAAGTGGACACCAGACACACATGCATACAAATGAAGCACGTGGCAGAGCTGGGATTTTTCTCAGCCGGATGTATAACGAAGAACGGATGCCGGAGGATATTTGTTTTATTTGAAGGAATTTTGTTATAAATGATACACGCAAATAAAGTGTGATTTATTGGTGTTGTGTAGTGTGGTGTAGTGTATTGTGGCATAGTGTAGTGTATTGTGCAGGTTTGTCGCACTGTTAGTCTCTGTAGTAAAGTCAATTTGGGAAATGTAGTCTGACTCCTAGCCCGAATGGTTGTGGGTTCGAGTCTCGGACCGACCACGACTGAGGTGCCCTTGAGCAAGGCACCGAACCCCCGCAACAGCTCCCTGGGCGCCGCAGCATAAATGGCTGCCCACTGCTCCGGGTGTGTGTTCACTGTGTGTGTTCACTGCTGTGTGTGTGTTTGTGCACTTTGGATGGGTTAAATGCAAAGAACGAATTCTGAGTCTGGGTCACCGTACTTAGCCGTACGTCACGTCACTTTAGAAAGGGTCACGCTGGCTTTGGCAGACGAAAGAAGAAGAGACAGGTAATGGGCCTGAAGTTAGAAGTGTTTTGCTTATGCGAAGGTTGTTTAGGAAATCGCTCCTGGTTCCCAACTCTGAGTGCAGCACTGAAATCTACATCTTGTTGGATTCTTTCATGTTTTCTAAACATTTGAATCGTTCCCCGGTGTATCTACCTCCTGAGTGAAGGGTGGTACGTTCGAGGGAGTGTGAACACAGTAATCACGCTCAGATGTTTGACCAAAACAAACCGGTCCAGGAAAGCGAGAGCCGTGTCGATCGGAGATTGCGGTCGACCGATTCGACCCCGATAAACAATAAGTAAGGAATGAATGAATGAAAGTTTCCAATGTTTGTAACTTTCCCCTGTCTCCTTGTTTTCTTTTGTTCTTTGTTGAAACCTGTGCACTTTGGAAAACCAATTGCGCAGAATAGAAAACAAACCCAAGGTACGGTAAGAAGTTCTGCACTTTCCCAGAAGTAGTTTTCTGCAGAACAGAAATCGCCGTTGAACGCTCGAGCGAGCGTCTCATTAAACCAGGTGAGTCTGTCTACCGGTTCATCTTAAATTTAGAATGCTTTTGGGCAACTGGGCACTGAGGCTAATAGGTTAGAAAATGCCTTAAAGAAAATGAGGGGGGAAGTAGGGGCAAGCGAGTGGGACACCGCAAGGTTTCAGCGCATTGACTGTATGTAGATTGCGAGTTCTGAATGCCAGCAGCTTGGGAGCGTGGAATTGTCCTGCTGTCTGGTGTAAAAGAGGACATTTATTTTATTTCTTCTCTGTAAATTAGAGCAAATTGTGCATGATTCTACAGAATAACACAGCTAGCCTTCCCTTTCTTTTCTCGCTGCATGAGCCAGAAATGTGGAAAAGAAATTGAAAGAAGATGCATTGAGCTTTGCAATGTCTTGTTATCGTGGCAAAGGTAGAACAGATGCTACCTCATAGCTCCTGGATTTGTTCTTCATTGTGGGTCACTGTCTGAGTTCTTTAAGTTCTTTGGGTTCTCCAGTTTGTGCATACCACAAAAACGGTGTGTGAGTGATTTAGCTGAGATCATTTGCCGTGATACCCAAGTTCACTCAGATACAGTAGGTTGGTGTCACATGAGAGATGTGTTCTGTTCTGTTCCTGGATGTATGTTTTGGCTTCATCTGCATCTCGATCTGCAAGTGTCTCGTCCTCCTTCCTCCTTGTCTTATTGTTCATCCCTTACATCACTTCACACTGACACAACCAGGCTGAAAGTAATTTGATTTGAGGAATGGAGATAAAAGTCTCGTAACAGAGGACCTTTGAAGCCAACATGACCCTGACCTGGATAGAGTGGCCACTGAAAATGTATGTGAGCAAGGCTGGAAAAATGACTCACATTTCAAAAGTCTTTTATTCATTTGATTATGTTCTCTTGACAGTGGTCCACATCCTGCTTTATCTTCTCAAAACCTGGACACCTGACATCTTGAGGCTGGAGATAGAGAGAATAAGAGTGAAGCACTGAGCAAGTGTCTTTTCTTCGTAGATTTCAGCCTTGATAATCGATCAGTTAAATCCTCTAATAGCATCTTCTTACCATCAACACAACATATATCTATACACGACCCGAGAGCCAGAGTTAAATAAACGAGAGGCAAACTAGGCTGAAAAACCCAAAGCAGAGTTGAGCCCACAGCTGGACTTCAGGCATCTCCATAATTCAAAGACAACAACATGGATAAACAAGGTCAAGAACAAAAGGACCGCAAAGAAGAAACAGCATGAACACAGCTTAGTCTTTCCAAAACACGGCCACTCGACAAGGACAATATATTCCTGAGAGCAACAGAGGAACTTTCCTGACAGAAAGAAATGTCAGAATGCTATACGGTTCTGTGGCACGGACCTTGTTTACCATGTTTCTGACTTATTATTATTATCGCCCAGGCTGCTGGAGCTCTGAGACTGTTATGGATTTTGGCTAGAGTTTTTTTTTAGAAGTACCTCAATAACCAGACTCACAGCAGAGCGTGAATCCAATCATCTCCGGCTTCACTATTTACAGCATCGTAAAATCGGACGGCGGCTAAATCACACAAAAGTTGTCGGACGCTCAAGGTGCTAAAAAAATATATATAGATTTCAAGTCAGAAATCGAGGATCTCAATCTAAATCACCAGCTTCCTGATTATGGAGATTCATTTCCTACCGCTTATCCGAACTTCTCGGGTCACGTGGAGCCTGTGCCTATCTCAGGCGTCATCGGGCATCGAGGCAGGATACACCCTGGACGGAGTGCCAACCCATCACAGGGCACACACACACTCTCATTCACACACACACACTCACACACACTACGGACAATTTTCCAGAGATGCCAATTAACCTACCATGCATGTCTTTAGACCGGGGGAGGAAACCGGAGAACCCGGAGGAAACCCCCGAGGCACGGGGAGAACATGCAAACTCCACACACACGAGGCGGAGGCGGGAATCGAACCCCCGACCCCAAAGGTGTGAGGCGATCGTGCTAACCACTAAGCCAAATCCCCACCCCCCCCCACCCCCATGATTACGAACATGAATTAATTATCTCGTGAACTTTACTTTGCATATTTTGATGTCAATCTTCGGTCATTTATTTAGAGTTTTCTTGATTATCTGAAAAACAATGTGTGACTCAAGCAGCCTCAAGCAGTTTGCTAAATGAAAGTGTTTTCCCCCGACAGGTCAAACCTCCCAACCTCAATATACTTTAATATCATCTTAACCACACCTGAACCGTGTGTGTGTGTGCGCATGCCTGTGTGTGTGTTTGTGTGTGTGTGTGTGTCTGTGTGGCCGTGTATTGATTGCACCGGTAAATGCGTGCAAGCTTTTCAAGATCTGACTGACAAGGGATGGCAGGAGGAAGCATAATCAGCATAAAAACTCCAAAAGTCCCTTAAGTGCGATGCAGGGAGTCCAGTCGAGCTCCAACCCGAGACCTTTTATTGTGATTACAGAAGGGAAAAGGGAGTTGCAGCTGTCAAATATGCTTATCATGTTCATATATTACTGAATTACCGTAAGTAAGCATCGCCGCTCTCGGGTCCTCGTTAGGACGCAATCAGCTAAAACAAAACTAAAGTTCTGTTTATTCATAGCAGATTGGGTTTTATTTAATTATTTATTTACAACATTTTCCCGTAAGATCAAAAGAAGAAGAAGAAGAAAAAGAAGAAGAAGAAGAAGAAGATGATGAAGAAGAAGCTGAAAGATAAATAAACACCTGAAATCCATTTTTTAATAGCAATGTTCTTCACTTGAATGATTGGCAGCAGCACAGGATCGTCTATCAAACCAAACCTAATATAGACTGGAACCAAATAAAAAAGAACAAACGATCAATGAACCATTTTACAGTGTAGGAACTTTTACAGCTTGGTGTTTAAAGTTCTTCAGAGTTTACCGGAGAATGAAAGGTTCTTCATGGCTGTAAAAGTGGTTCGAATGTGTTGTTACTACTGAGCAAGTTTTTGAGCTTTAAATGATGAGGTTCTTAACACTGGTGAGAACACAGCGGTCACAGGAACCTCCAGAAGAACCTGTGAAGAACAGGCATCGTGAAGAAACCTCCAGCTGATCAATTCTTAACATGAAATGAATTAACGATGTGAATTTTTAATGTAAATGTAAATGATTAATGATATACATGATAAGAATTGTGGGGGCACGGTGGCTTAGTGGTTTACACGTTCGCCTCACACCTCCAGGGTCGGGGGTTCGATTCCCACCTCCACCTTGTGTGTGTGGAGTTTGCATGTTCTCCCCGTGCCTCGGGGGTTTCCTCCGGGTACTCCGGTTTCCTCCCCCGGTCCAAAGACATGCATGGTAGGTTGATCGGCATCTCTGGAAAATTGTCCGTAGTGTGTGTGTGTGTGAGTGAATGAGAGTGTGTGTGTGCCCTGTGATGGGTTGGCACTCCATCCAGGGTGTATCCTGCCTCGATGCCCGATGACGCCTGAGATAGGCACAGGCTCCCCGTGACCCGAGAAGTTCGGATAAGCGGTAGAAGATGAATGATAAGAATTGATCAGCTTGAAGTTTTGATCTTGAGGTTTCTGTGTTGAATCACATAACCTGGTGGACATTAATTGTGGACAGAGGAAGAAGAACGATGATGTCATCCTTTAGAGTATAAAAGGCTGTGATTTTTAGTAAACCGATGTGGTCTGGTTGTCGTAGGAACCAGATCCACTTCAGTAGCAGCTCTAACGGCATGTTTTATTCCCGGGCTTCAGACGTTCGGTCGTGACGTAAATCTAGGGATTAGACCCTAAACGTCTCCATCCGTCCCAAACAGAACAATCTTCGGCGAACATCATTATTATTCATTGAATCTTTAATATAGAGTAAAATCAGCAGCGTTGGCGGCGTATTTGCATTTCTAATATAAAGTACGTGGAATTTTCAGGCCTTGCTTGAGCTGTGACATTGAACAGTGTTCTATTTCCTGTCTTCGATATCTTAAGTGGGGGGTTGAGAGGGGCACTAGTCTATTAGATTGTGCACTCCAGTTAACCTTCATTACGCTGCTGCAGCTATGATTTCATTTGCAATTCGTCTTTTGAGAAAATGTCTTTCCGAAATCAACCCGAGGTCACTGCGGCTTTGAGTAATCAACCGCGACGCCTTTCTTTTATATATTTATATAGGAGGTTTTTTTTTGCTTTGGTATCGACGTGTGGGACAACGAGTGGGACAAAGTGTGGGATAATGGGTGGGACAACGGGTAGGACAACGGGTGGGACAAAGTCTGGGATAACGGGTGGGACAAAGTCTGGGATAACGGGTGGGACAAAGTCTGGGATAACGGGTGGGACAAAGTCTGGGATAACGGGTGGGACAAAGTGTGGGATAACAGGTGGGACAACGGGTGAAAGATCCGTCTGAATTCTGAGTTAAATGTAGATAATTGCACGAGGGCAACAATTAGTCTTTGATGATTTGCTCTTTTTTTTCTGCTCAGATTTTGATCGACTGATGAAAAATTCCTCCAAGTTTTCTTTTCCTTCAGGATTTGCAGACAGGTAATCACTTCTATTCATTCACACGCTGCTCAGCGTCGACCCAAATCTCTGCCACGTGCCCTCACTTCATCAGTGGGTATTATTTATTTATTTATTTATTCTTCTTAAATCAGTGCTTTTCCCTGACATCTTTCTCTCTCTGTCTCTCTCTCTCTCTCTCTCTCTCTCTCTCTCTCTCTCTCTCTCTCTCTCTCTCTCTCTCTCTCTCTCTCTCTCTCTCTCTCTCTCTCTCTCTCTCTCTCTCTCTCTCTCTCTGTCTCTCTGACTCTCTCTGTCTCTCTCTCTCTCACTCTCTCTCTCTACATCAGACTCTCTCTCTCTCTCTCTGACTCTCTCTCTCTCTCTCTCTCTCTGACTCTCTCTGTCTCTCTCTCTCTCTCTCTCTCTCTCACTCTCTCTCTCTACATCAGACACACTCTCTCTCTCTCTCTGACTCTCTCTCTCTGTCTCTCTGTCTCTCTGTCTCTCTCTCTCTCTCTACATCAGACTCTCTCTCTCTCTCTGACTCTCTCTTTGTCTCTCTCTCTTTCTGTCTCTCTTTCTCTGTCTCTCTGTCTCTCTGTCTCTCTCTACATCAGACTCTCTCTCTCTCTCTCTCTCTCTCTCTGTCTCTCTCTCTCTCTTTGTCTCTCTCTCTCTCTCTTTCTGTCTCTTTCTGTCTTTCTCTCTCTCTCTCTCTCTCTCTCTCTCTCTCTCTCTCTCTCTGTCTCTTCTTCTCTCTTCTCTCTCTACTCTATCTCGCTCTATCTCGTTCTAGTGGGTAAATGCAGAGAACGAATTCTGAGTATGGCTCACCGTGAATAGCAGTATGTCACTGCACTTCACTTTACTTCACTGTGCTATCTCTCTCACTCTAAAGGGAAGAAGAGAGAGAGAGCGGGAGAGAGAGAGGGGGAGAAAAAAGAGAGCGGAGGAAGAGAGAGAGAGAGAGAGAGAGTGAGAGAGAGAGGAGAGAGAAGATGAGAGGAGACAAAAAAAAACAAAAAATAAAAACCCCCCTCCCCCCCCCCTCCCCCCCCCCCCCCCCCCCCCCCCACCCCCCCCCCCCCCCCCTCTCTCACACACCCTTCATGTTTTCAGCTTCCACGCCGAACGCCGCCGCTGTGAGCTGTTTGTGTTCCTGCTTTGGCTGAAGAGTTTTGACATCCCAAAGGTCAGATCAGACACGTTGTTGAAAAACGATTTATTTACTGTTCCAAGTCGGCTGCGGTCGAAGAGAAACATTAAGGCCGAAGCCTCCTCTCATGTTTCTGTATTTTAGTTTTGTTTGTTTTTTAGGTTTCTGTTTTTATTCCGATTAATAAATCTGAGGCGAGGTTTCAGTGCCAGTTACAGAGACACTGTGATACTGTGAGTCAAACACCTCGGCTACGCAGAATAACCCATACAGGTTATTTACAGGTTATTATCAGGTTATTATCAGGTTATTTACAGGTTACTATCAGGTTATTATCGGGTTATTATCAGGTTATTTACAGGTTATTTACAGGTTATTTACAGGTTATTATCAGGTTATTATCAGGTTATTTACAGGTTACTATCAGGTTATTATCAGGTTATTTACAGGTTATTTACAGGTTATTATCGGGTTATTATCAGGTTATTTACAGGTTATTATCAGGTTATTTACAGGTTATTTACAGGTTATTTACAGGTTATTATCAGGTTATTATCAGGTTATTTACAGGTTATTATCAGGTTATTTACAGGTTATTTACAGGTTATTATCGGGTTATTATCAGGTTATTATCAGGTTATTTTAGTACAAATTATTTTTTGGACGTAAAGGACTCATTGGACTCACTGCTTTGATTCCATTCCAGTTAATAATATTGGTCATTTTCTCTCCAGTCACACTAAAGTCACGTGACATCGACTAATCCCCACACCCCATCTTCCCCTCCCCCTCGAACCCCACCCTGAAAGATGATTAATATCTATTCCTTTGTGAGCGTTAGCTCAGCTCCATCATCCATATCATTCCTTCGGTCTTCTAGCGTACGTCGCTCGAGTGCAATCAAGCGAGTGCGCCGTGACAGACGGTGATCATCGGGGGTTTGAGAGTGAGTAAGAGCTCAGAGAGCGGAGAGATTGCATTTCTGTGTAAGACCAATCAGAGTTCCCCAGTAGGATCTTCCCATCATCACAGGCCCATTTGAGAAGTTCATCAGTAGAAGCATTAATCGTGGTAATTTCAGTCCCGCTGTTCTTTGGCTGTCAGACGCGTCAGGCCACATCGGAGAACAGCACTAAAGCGGCGAGGAATCCTCGTGCCGTTCTTCGATAATTAGACTGCCATGTGTTCGTCCCTACAAGGTAAAACGGCTCTTGTTAAATGAAGAGCTGTCACGATTTAATTGTCTCCGCTGAGACTCGCAGGGAAAAAGGAAAGGGGCGAGATGTAATCCTACAAACACGGCCTAAATCATGAGAAAGAGGAGGCTGAAAAATGACTCGGGCCTCTGGATCGAGTCAGCGCACTATTTCCTGTTGGAGGACACCGTGGCTCTGTGGCGGTTCGAATTAAACAGAGAGCAGCTATTTTCGTAGTGATCTCTCTCTCTCTCTCTCTCTCTCTCTCTCTCTCTCTCTCTTTCTCTCTCTCTCTCGTGTCATTCTGGGACACTGTTGAGCTGAAGGAGGAAAAAATCAATTGATGTTTACTTGGTTTTCAGCCGGACATATTGATCTAACTGCTAGATTAAAACGCCAGCGCTTTTTAAAACTCGCCTTAAAGTCACAGTCGGAGATTTCACGACGACAAAGTGGCGTCCTGAGCAATTTCAATCTCACAAAGGACGCAGGACTGGGGGCCGTCCCGCTGCCACCGTCCTCCAAACCCGACCTCCACACGCTCCGCTCAGAGGGAATTCACTGCGAAAGAGTAAAATCTAAAAGGAAACTACAAAACATTACACTGAAACCTTGGCCTTAAAGACACAAGATCTTCAGATCTGCAGAATGGGACACTAAACATCCTCATTTAGGGAACTGGGTCATGACACATCATTTATCTTCTATAACAGAGGCTCAAGATGTATAATATGTCCTTGTTCTGATACGTTACCGTTTCTGTAGCAACCCTTCATAAAGAAATGTTTGTGTGTCTTGTGTGGAAGGCGGTCTCCGGGGTTTGTCAGGGGCTTTGTATCGGTCATCAGAGCTAAAGCTGGAAATTCTCTCATTACTTTACAGATTCTAGCATCTAGTAATGTGCAGAAATATGAATTTCTATACAGTTTCTGAGATCTTAGGAGGTTTTTTACACCTGGTCACTTCCTGTGTTTTCTGTGATCAGATATCTACCCGACGGTAAAAAGACCAGGTCTAAATGCCCTCCGAAACGTTTTGGAGACGGATATAACCCCGATGGTACAAACCCCTTCAGGAGGTGGTCTGGGACGCGTTTCAGATGAAACTGGACAGGTGTAAATGAATGTGGTTGTTCGAGCCACATACGTCAGCGCTAAACTCCTCCCAGAAGGAACTACGTCACTCGCAGGTGATCTTTCACCCTGGCGTCTCGTCGGGGCTTAAAACGCGCTGCTGCCGCTGGCGAAAACGCAGCAAACAGTAAACGCTGTTTTTTGTAGCATAAACGTCGTAACCGGTTTTTAGGTCTTCTTTTTGGTCGCGTTCTGAAAACCGCAGACACCAAACTGTGTTCTGTTTCAGTTACCATGGAAATGAGGGCAAATATATTAGCTAATTTTGGGTGGAGTCGGAAGTAGAAAGATCGGAGTCGGATTTATCCGAGTCGCCGAGACAGTGTTTATGTGGTCTGATGTAAACGGTACAGTTTTAACAGATCAGATAAGCTATCGGATCAGAGACGACACACGAAGTGACCGGGTTTGTAAAAAGGCCCCCTCAGTTTCAGCCTCAGCTTCAGGACTCTATCTTCATTCCTTCTCTCATTCTCTTATCTTATTCTCTATTTCATTCTCTGTCTCTAAGTTTCCGCCTCAGTCTCAAGACTATATCTCATGTCCTATCTCATTTCCTTCTTATTCTCTATTTCATTCTCTTGTCTCAGTTCAGCCTCAGTCTCAAGACTCTATCATTCTCTATCTCATTCTCTATCTCATTCTCTGTCTCAGTTTCAGCCTCGGGCTCTGAAGCCTACACTCCGCTGCACTCTACAGCTTCTCCATGTTCCCTGGAAGATGACGGCTGTTTTGATCTCATCTAGGCCAAAGGTGGCGAGACTCCGACGTGACACTGTTGGACTTCAGACGTCGTCCTCCAGCAATAACATCGGATAGAAGATGATAAAAACGGTGACGATTATGGAAATCGCACTAAGGATGGAAATGAGAGAAAGCTATTACAAAATATGTGTATATTAATCAGTGGTATTTAGGCGGAAGTGACTGCAAACAGGAAGTCCTAAACTGTTGCAGTGCTTATAGTGTTGCTGTATGAACGAGTGTGAAGTTTAATCAGACTTTTATACCGATCCGTCGTGCAGGTAAGCTGTAAGTCGACTCGTGCGGCAGCTCGGGGTTTCGACGAGTCGTGAAAATTCATACAGATTCTTTGCGATCAATGGAAGAGTCATCCATGGGGCTGGATCCAGTTTAGTCGTCATTAAAACGTAAGAGAACTGTTTGTGTTTGTTGTCGATGTTAAAGCTACATCCAGAAGCAATGAAATGAATAGTTAACCCTGAGGTGGATATATTACTGACTTCTAGGAGAGTTCGCTGAGGACGATCATGCTTAGGTTCTCTCCAGGGCTCTTGTCACCTCATAAACCCGTCTCTGTTAAATCGTCCGGCGACTTATCGAGCCACCCGTAAAGAAAGAAACAGAACGCACAACTTCTGTAGTATAAGTCTGATTTAATCTGACGCATTTTTTAAACTGTTTCATTCATTCATCATTCCTCCTTCCTACCGCTTATCCGACAAACTACTCGGGTCACGGGGAGGCTGTGCCTATCTCAGGCGTCATCGGGCACGAGGAGGAAGCAGGATACACCCGGACGGAGTGCCAACCCCATCACAGGGACACACACCACACTCATGCACTCACACACACACACCCACTCCGGACACAAGCTTCCAGACGGAGATGCAATCACACCTACCATGCATGTCTTTGGACCGGGGGAGGAACAGGAGTACCCGAGGAACAAACACCGAGGCACAGGGAGAAACATGCAAACTCCACACACACACAGGCGGAGGCTAAACTGTTTCATTCTATGTATGCCACTTAGCTTCCTCGTGTCGTACATGTGTACGATCGTGCGTGATCGATTAAATATGAACTTGAAATGTTCGATCTATTTAGTGGATGTCACATCCTGTGTTGACGTATGATGTCGTGTCTGACGGCCGTAACAGACACTCGGTCTAATCGTGAACATGTTCGGGTGTGCACGTGCTCATCCATTACACGATCGTACCTTTAATCTCTTCTATCCGGCGTTATCAGCTCACGGCGGATCTCGTACGAGAGGTGGATATCTCGTTATTACATTAACGTCAAATTAGTGCTCTATTCGGCTTTCACGAAGAATTCTCAGTGTTTATAATGATTTATAATCCCACTCTCAGTGTTTATAACTATTTATTATCCCATTCTCATAGTGTTTATAATGAATTATAATCCCACTAGTAGTGTTTATAATGATTTATAATCCCACTCTCAGTGTTTATAATGATTTATTATCCCACTCTTAGTGTTTATAATGATTTATAATCCCACTCTCAGTGTTTATAATTATTTATAATCCCCCTCTCTGTTTATATTGATTTATAATCCCACTCATAGTGTTTATAATGATTTATAATCCCACTCATAGTGTTTATAATGATTTATAATCCCACTCATAGTGTTTATAATGATTTATAATCCCACTCTCAGTGTTTATAATGATTTATAATCCCACTCATAGTGTTTATAATGATTTATAATCCCACTCATAGTGTTTATAATGATTTATAATCCCACTCATAGTGTTTATAATGATTTA
>NC_062518.1:1431591-1439091 GCF_022655615.1 Tachysurus fulvidraco
GAAGGAGGAAAAAATCAATTGATGTTTACTTGGTTTTCAGCCGGACATATTGATCTAACTGCTAGATTAAAACGCCAGCGCTTTTTAAAACTCGCCTTAAAGTCACAGTCGGAGATTTCACGACGACAAAGTGGCGTCCTGAGCAATTTCAATCTCACAAAGGACGCAGCTGGGGGCCGTCCCGCTGCCACCGTCCTCCAAACCCGACCTCCACACGCTCCGCTCAGAGGGAATTCACTGCGAAAGAGTAAAATCTAAAAGGAAACTACAAACATTACACTGAACACTTGGCCTTAAAGACACAAAGATCTTCAGATCTGCAGAATGGGACACTAAACATCCTCATTTAGGGAAATGGGTCATGACACATCATTTATCTTCTATAACAGAGGCTCAAGATGTATAATATGTCCTTGTTCTGATACGTTACCGTTTCTGTAGCAACCCTTCATAAAGAAATGTTTGTGTGTCTTGTGTGGAAGGCGTCTCCGGTGTCAGGGCTTTGTATCGGTCATCAGAGCTAAAGCTGGAAATTCTCTCATTACTTTACAGATTCTAGCATCTAGTAATGTGCAGAAATATGAATTTCTATACAGTTTCTGAGATCTTAGGAGGCTTTTTACACCTGGTCACTTCCTGTGTTTTCTGTGATCAGATATCTACCCGACGGTAAAAAGACCAGGTCTAAATGCCCTCTGAAACGTTTTGGAGACGGATATAACCCCGATGGTACAAACCCCTTCAGGAGGTGGTCTGGGACGCGTTTCAGATGAAACTGGACAGGTGTAAATGAATGTGGTTGTTCGAGCCACATACGTCAGCGCTATATTCCTCCCAGAAGGAACTACGTCACTCGCAGGTGATCTTTCACCAAGGCGTCTCGTCGGGGCTTAAAACGCGCTGCTGCCGCCAGCGAAAACGCAGCAAACAGTAAACGCTGTTTTTTGTAGCATAAACGTCGTAACCGGTTTTTAGGTCTTCTTTTTGGTCGCGTTCTGAAAACCGCAGACACCAAACTGTGTTCTGTTTCAGTTACCATGGAAATGAGGGCAAATATATTAGCATTTTGGGTGGGAGTAGAAAGATCGGATCGATATCCGATTCGCCGAGACGTGTTTATGTGGTCTGATGTAAACGGTACAGTTTTAACAGATCAGATAGATATCGGATCAGAGACGACACACGAAGTGACCGGGTGTAAAAAGGCCCTCAGTTTCAGCCTCAGTCTCAGACTCTATCTCATTCTCTATCTCATTCTCTATCTTATTCTCTATTTCATTCTCTGTCTCAGTTTCAGCCTCAGTCTCAGACTCTATCTCATTCTCTATCTCATTCTCTATCTTATTCTCTATTTCATTCTCTGTCTCAGTTTCAGCCTCAGTCTCAGACTCTATCTCATTCTCTATCTCATTCTCTATCTTATTCTCTATTTCATTCTCTGTCTCAGTTTCAGCCTCAGTCTCAGACTCTATCTCATTCTCTATCTCATTCTCTATCTCATTCTCTGTCTCAGTTTCAGCCTCGGGCTCTGACAGCCTACACTCCGCCGCACTCTACAGCTTCTCCATGTTCCTGGAAGATGACGGCTGTTTTATTCTCATCTACTGCCAAATGGGTTGGCGAGACTCCGAGTGACCACTTGTTGGACTTCAGACGTCGTCCTCCAGCAATAACATCGGAATAGAAGATAAAACACGTTGACGATTATGGAAATCGCTCCTCAGGATGGAAATGAGAGAAAGCTATTACAAAATATGTGTATGTTTAAATCAGTTGGTCATTTAGGGGAAGTGACTGCAAACAGGAAGTCCTAAACTGTGCAGTGCTCTTATCGTGTTGCTGTATGAACGAGTGTGAAGTTTAATCAGACTTTATACCGATCCGTCGTGCAGGTAAGCTGTAAGTCGACTCGTGCGGCAGCTCGGGGTTTCGACGAGTCGTGAAATTCATACAGATTCTTTGCGATCAATGGAAGAGTCATCCATGGGGCTGGATCTCAGTTTAGTCGTCATTAAAACGTTAAGAGAACCTGTTTGTGTTTGTTGTCGATGTTAAAGCTACATCCAGAATGCAATGAAATAAAAAAAGTTTAACCCTGAGGTGGATTACTGACTTCTAAGGAGAGTTCGGATGAGGACGATCTGCTTAGGTTCCTCTCCAGGGCTCTTTTCACCTCATAAACCCGTCTGTTAAATCGTCCGGCGACTTATCGAGCTCACACGTAAAGAAACAGAAAACGCACAACCTTCTTTTAGTTATAAGTTCTGATTTAATCTGACTCATTTTTTAAACTGTTTCATTCATTCATTCATTCATTCATTCCCTACCGCTTATCCGAACTACTCGGGTCACGGGGAGCCTGTGCCTATCTCAGGCGTCATCGGGCATCGAGGCAGGATACACCCTGGACGGAGTGCCAACCCATCACAGGGCACACACACACACTCATTCACTCACACACACACACACACTACGGACAATCTTCCAGAGATGCCAATCAACCTACCATGCATGTCTTTGGACCGGGGGAGGAAACCGGAGTACCCGGAGGAAACCCCCGAGGCACGGGGAGAACATGCAAACTCCACACACACAAGGCGGAGGCTAAACTGTTTCAATTCTATGTAATTCCATTTAGCTTCCTTCGTGTCGTACTGTGTACGATCGTGCGTGATCGATTAAATATGAACTTGAAATGTTGATCTATTTAGTTGGATTTCACATCCCTGTGTTTTACGTATGATGTCGTGTCTGACGGCGTAACAGACACTCGGTCTAATCGTGAACATGTTCGGGTGTGCACGTGCTCATCCATTACACGATCGTACCTTTAATCTCTTCTATCCGGCGTTTATTCAGCTCACGGCGGATCCTCGTACGAGACGGTGGATTATTCGTTATTACATTAACGTCAAATTAGTGCTTTTTTTTTTCTATTCGGCTTTCAAGTAAGAACATTTTTACACACTTCTTCACCGAGATCCAGACGCTTTACTTCCTTGTCGAATTCACAACGCTGAGCTAATTAGGTTTTACTGTTTCAGGCAAGTGTGCAAAAGTGGGCTTAATTTAAGACAAAAAAAAACAAACGCTTTTTGTCATTTTAAACAGCACCAGAAGGCCACCGATTCAAAGGAGACGCAGAAACGTGTTATCTTATTTATCTGGGTTTCGAGTGACAGTGTTTGGAGACTTAGATATGTAATTTACTGCTCAGATCCGGCAGATGATAATGCGGAGCGTCGCCGGTCCCTTAGCGCTCTCAGCAGGCGCTCGGTCCCACTCGTGACTAGTGAGTGACTCGACAAGGAGAATAAAAATAACAGAGTAAAGCAAGCAAATGGAAAATGTGTCAGTAAACTTGCTTCATCTGACGGAAATCAGGAAGTGACCAGAGGACGGCGTGATGGTCTGCGTCAGCACCTTGTCATTACTGTCATAAATGTCATACTGTACACACTATACTGTGTGTGTGTGTGTGTGTGTGTGTGTGTGTGTGTGTGTGTGTGTGTGTTCCTGCTTATTATTATTATTCATTCATTCATTCATCTTCTACCGCTTTATCCGAACTTCTCGGGTCACGGGGAGCCTGTGCCTATCTCAGGCGTCATTGGGCATCAAGGCAGGATACACCCTGGACGGAGTGCCAACCTCTCATTCACTCACGCAATCACACAATACGTACAATTTTCCAGAGATGCCAATCAACCTACCATGCATGTCTTTGGACCGGGGGAGGAAACCCCCAAGGCACGGGGAGAACATGCAAACTCCACACACACAAGGCGGAGGCGGGAATCGAACCCCGACCCTGGCGGTGTGAGGCGAACGTGCTAACCACTAAGCCACCGTGCCCCCCTATTATTATTATTATCACTTTTATTATTTTTATTATTATTATTATTATTATCACTTTTATTACAATTCTGTTTCATTACAGGATGCACTTATTTCCAGGGATTTTAAAACAGCATAACAGATATTGCGTCATCGGGTAGGCATGGCCTACTTGATAATCGAACCCTATCCCTAACCCTAACCCTAGTGTTTGGTTGTTTATTCATTCATTCATTCCCTACCGCTTATCCGAACTTCTCGGGTCACGGGGAGCCTGTGCCTATCTCAGGCGTCATCGGGCATCGAGGCAGGATACACCCTGGACGGAGTGCCAACCCATCACAGGGCACACACACACTCTCATTCACACACACACTCACACACTACGGACAATTTTCCAGAGATGCCAAACAACCTACCATGCATGTCTTTGGACCGGGGGAGGAAACCGGAGTACCCGGAGGAAACCCCCGAGTCACAGGGACAACATGCAAACTCCACACACACAAGGCGGAGGTGGGAATCGAACCCCCGACCCTGGAGGTGTGAGGCGAACGTGCTAACCACTAAGCCACCGTGGCCCCTACAGTAGGTTGTTTATTTGTTTTCTAAAATAGATCTACCTGTATGACTGTTTTGTCCTTCGTAGTAAGCTCTTTTTTTTTTTTTGAAAGAGGGCATTTTTCCAAGACCTCCGGAAACACGCCCACTTTACATCGTGGTAACGAAACCCCTGGAATTTATTGCCTGCCTTTTAATTACAAGCTATACTAAAGCTATGTGAAGTCTGTCTGTCTTTTTTGGGATAAATCACACGGCACGACAGAACAGATGGATTGCACTTCGACTTACTAATAAAATGAAAGTAACGATGATCTTATTCATTGAGGACATGCTTTTTTTTTTTTTTGCTCTGGTCAACCCTGAAGTCATCATCGAGCTTAATCACATTATAAACTAACTGACTTCGATAACCAGCTGACGGAATAAATCCTATACGTAATACAACCTTTAGAAAAAATCCAGAACTTTCCACTTCACTTCTTATTTCTCTGCCCACGAGGCGAGCGGCGTGATCACGGCTCCTCTGGCCTTCATCCATCCTCGCAGCCGTGCCCAAGGTGATCTGCCCCATCCATTCTTATCATCTAGTTGTCAATTGATCTATTACCCCTGCACCCTATTCACTTAATGGTAGCGTGATTAATTATCGTCACCTGCGGTGCAGACAGAAAGAGAAAGTGGGGAAAAGAAGGAAAAAATCTTATTGCGGATCCTTTTCTCTCTGCCTTTTGTCTGGAAGACGTCGGATTTATAAGCTCTTCTCCTGGTCGATGTCGGATCGATGAGTTCAGGTGAATATGAATCCCGAACCTTCTCGGCCTCGTCAGCTTGATTTGTATATCGGTAGCAGGTAGAAATCTCATTAGAGACTCGTTTTTCTTAAAGAGCCTGGAATCGAGTTCCAGCACCCCATCGCCGTTCAGATGTAAATTCCACTCAGGAGGAGATTATCGGAGATCGAGGGCCATCACGAGGAACGGAGGTCTGAGATGTTTGACCAAAAACACAGAAGGTCTCGTTATCTCGGTATCAAAGGCATCGAGTCCACTTTCACCTTCTCTACGAGATCATGGATTATCTGTGACCAAGTTTAATGTTCATCATCACGTGAGGTTGCCTTAGGATCTTGTGTTCAGCTGATGGTTCAGGAAGCTCCTGATGTACCTGATGGTTCCTGGTGTTGTCTGCAGAAGCGGTTTAGATCTCTGTATCGAGAGACGTAACGGAGGATAGATGATTTTTACATGGTGTTTTTTTTTTTTAAGCTTGCTCTGTAAAGTAAATGTGGTCTGCTTCTTCATGGATGACCTGCTTTTACTTCTAGAAGCTTCCATTTCACAATAAAGCACTTAAAGAGTTGACCCGGGGCAGGTGAAGTGGGGCAGAAGTTCTAGGGAAGAGGTGGCATCCTGTATCTGTGCCACGTTTAAGGTCACTGAGTTCTTCTTCAAGGTTCCTCATGCAGAAGTTTTAGTGAAACGCTCTTCTCATCATCTGGCCTGTTGTAACCACATCATGTGGAGCAACATCAGAGGGTTATGAAGGAGGATCCAAGATGTTCTGTTTTAGGGGATAAAGGAACCTTAATGATCTGAAAAGACCTGAAATACATGTTTAGATCCAGCAGAACGGTTTAGACAACAACATCTGCAGCATCTGTGGACTTTAGAGGGGAGAGGGAGGGGAAGGGAGCGGTAAGACGGGGGGATAGGGAGGGGGGTGAAGGGGGACAGCGGGTGAACGGCGGCGGCGGAGGGGCTGCGGCGAATAGAGGAGTAGGGTGGAGGCAGGGACGGCGCGGGGAGTCGGCGCGGTGGAGGCGGCGGACGAGGGAGAGGGGGTGAGCAGAAGCAGAAGAAGCAGGCAGCAGCAGAAGAGCAGACAGCGGCGGAGGCGTGTAGGCGGCGGCGGCGGCTGCAGGAGGCGGAGGAGGAGGAGCCGGGCAGAAAAAGCGGGAGGAGGCTGACGAGGTGATGGGCGGGCGGAGGAGGAGGATGGTGGAGGCGTAGGGGCGGAAGGAGAGGCGGGGAGGAGGAAACGGGGTAAGGTGGATGAAGGGGGAGGTGGGTAGGGAGGAGGAGGAAGAGGGGAGAGGAGGCCGAGCAGCGGCGGAGAACAAAGAGGGAGTAGGAGGAGGGGTAGGAGGCAGAGGGCGGCGGCGGAGGGGGAGGAGCGGAGAGGAGGCAGAGGGAGGAGGAGGAGAAGGAGGAAGAGGGACGGAGGCGGAGGAGGAGGAGGAGGAGGAGGATGAGGAGGGGAGGAGGGGAGGGGAGGGAGGAGGTAGGAAGAGCGGCGGCAGAGGGCGAGGCGGAAGAGGAGGAAGAGGGAGGCGGAGGGCGGGAGGAGGAGGAGGAGGCGGAGGATGATGGCAGGGGGAGTCGGAGGCGCGGCCGGAGGAGGAACGAGGAGTAGGATGACGAGGGGAGGAGGCGAAGAAGCCGGAATGCGGCTGGGCAAGGAGGCGGAGGTGGAGGCGTAAGCGGGCAGGAGGCGGAGCATGAGGACGAGGGAACTTAGGACTAGCTGCGGAGATGGTGCGGTCATGATGAGACGGATGAAGGCAGGTCCGAGGTGGCGAGGCTAATTGCTAAGTCGGTTCTGCGTGGTATGCGGAGGAGGAGAAGGGATTCGCGGATTTCGGCTTCTTACCTAGTCTGTTTGGTACTAATCTACTACATAATCCGACGATCTTCCGTCGACTTCGTAGTACTTCCTCCTTCTTCTTCTTCTTCTTCTTCTTCTTTTTTTACTACTTCTTCTTCTCTTCTTCCCAATAAGGGTTCCTTGGCTTGTTCCTGCATTTTAATTTGTTAGTAATAACAACATGGGATCATAATCTCATTTTTTTCTAATTATAATAATTTTTTTTCTCTAAATCCTCAAATCCAGTCTATAAATACGAGACATGGAGTAATTATAGAGAGATAAAATGTTTAAATACAATTTGCATAACAGTGATGTGTTTTATTCTCAAACACTAAAGGACAAAGAAACAGCGGAGTGTTCAGTCACGGGAGGGAAGTGGAGACGGATATCACTTCTTTTGACAGTTTTATCCATCAGACGTTGTGGTGTGAATTTGTTTTGTCAGGGAAAAAC
>NC_062518.1:1441591-1444091 GCF_022655615.1 Tachysurus fulvidraco
TTTCGCACTATTGAGCCGTGGGTAATTTCACCTTTGAGCTGGTGGCACGCTCACACAAACCGACAGAAGGCAATCATCTTGTGCTCGGTGCTTCCCAGGAGGCTTTGCTCTTCTGTCTTGGAGAGAAAGAGAGAGAGAGAGAGAGAGAGAGAGAGAGAGAGAGAGAGAGAGAAAGAGAGAGAGAGAATGGCAATTCAGAAATGAGACAGATGAGACGGACGTTTTTTATTTATTTATTTATTTATTTTTAAATGAAATCCCAGCCTCTAGCCTTTAGAGCATCTCCTGCTCCTGCTTGTCATGTGTGGTTACGGAGAACGAGGCACTGCGAGGCAGCTTCGGGCGAGTGTCATTTTACGTTACATGCACTCGGAGGACGCGCGAGGCGGACGAGCGGTCACTGATCTATGAGAAAATCAGGTCAAGTGCCTGGCCTCCTTCTCCTCCTTGCTCATAATTGTCAGAAGCAGAGAGAGAGTGCGGCAGATGATGGAAGGTCTGACCGGAGACATCTTCGTAATGACTCTCCGTACACGCGCTCGCGCTCGTCCCCGTGTACGTCAGACGGCGTTCGGATATCGCGTCGACGAGGAAGGAGGAAAACGTTCTCGGCGCTGGTCTTTAAACCTTATCTTTACCTCACGTGTCTTTTTCCACGTATTAACGGTATTGATATTGTTGAGTAACAGATTATACCTCAAACTGTCAGGTCATCTGGATAACAGACAGCTGTTATGTTATTAGCTTTAGATCTTGAGCTACATTTTGTACGTGTGCTTTGTACGTGCTAGATTTAGCGTCTGAGCTTCTTTAAGTCTTAAAGTATACTATTAACAGATAAAGAGCTAATTTACAGACTGCGCTGGATCAAGTGCTATTCTAATATCTGACTTTATCTGCTGCTGAGGCTGACTAATCAGGCCATCCTTAAAAATATTTTGGTTTGCAATAAAAGTAAATATATATATATATATATATATATATATATATATATATATATATATATATATATATATATATATATATATATATTTACTGTTATTGCAAACCAAAATATTTTATATAAATATTAAATATATTTATTTATTTTTAAATATATATATATATATATATATATATATATATATATATATATATATATATATATATATATATATATATATTTACTGTCAGATAAAGTCATATATATATATATATTCAATTCAATTCAATTCAAGTTTATTTGTACAGCGCTTTTTACAATAGACATTGTCTCAAAGCAGCTTTACAGAACATAAACACAGAGCAGAAGGTAAACATAATTAATGATAAAGGAAATAACGAATAATAAAAGAAATAAGAATTAACAAAATAAAAATTCTAGATTATTATTAGATGTATATAGTTCACAGTGTGTATGTATTTATTCCCCTATGAGCAAGTCTGAGGTATAGAAAGTTGTTTTGTATATATATAAAACAATTATTACTATATTCTTTTTTTTCAAGTTTCAATGTAAAAAAAAAAGTACAATTTTGGTGACGGTGATGACGTACAGTAGGTATGACTTTAAACAATTTAGCATATCGTGACGTGACTGACCGGGTCTTCACCCCGTGCCTTCGGGCGCATCGTCATGAACCTTATTTTGATGCTGGACAGTTTTTCCAGAACTCCGTGCCAAGTTAAAGCAGTGTCGAGCTGTTTTAATGAATCCTTTAGTATTATGGTGCCCGAACCTTTTAATATTTTTTTTTTGCTTTTGTATTAGTTGTTTGAAGAGTAAAAACGAAGGTCACTCTTAACGCAAATTTATAACCGGCAAGTCGGTCGGACTTAAAGCAATAAATAAATAAATAAATAAATAAATAAATAAATAAATAGAGTCGGTCCTAAATTGGACGGGTTACGGCAAACAAGAATATTTTTAAGGATGGCCTAAATGTTGTTTTTTTTTTTTCTCTAATTAAACCAGTTAATTATGGGATCAACACAACTTGTATCTCCTCGTTTACACAGATTCAGTTCAACATATTATATTAGTGTTTTATATTGTTAGATATTAAAGTTTTTATGTTACTTCACCTTATATATGACAGTAAGAAAAAAAAAGAATTCTAGCGAGCCGGACGAACGTTTTTGAACAATTTCGTTCTAGCAAAAATCCTCGTGCCGTAGCCTGAAATTCCACATCACATCAGATCAAAAATGTCCTAAAGAAGATGTGATTAATAAACGGTTAAAAAAAAAAAAAAACGACTTAAAAGATTATGCCTTCTTCTGGCTTTTTCCAGAAAGTTCTCGTCTTCATCCGGCTTCCGTCGCGCCGTTCGGTGGCCGTTAAATAAAAAGCACTTTCTCATGCTTTAAAACCCTGTGTGGTGTTTTGTGTGTGTGTGTGTGTGTGTGTGTGTGTGTGTGTGTGTGTGTGTGTGTGTGTGTGTGTGTGTGTGTGTGTGTGTCACCGAGGCCAGTGCTGGTACCTGAGTGCTTGAGCTACACCTAGTGGCAAAGAGTCACA
>NC_062518.1:1449091-1451591 GCF_022655615.1 Tachysurus fulvidraco
TATTCCGTGATAATTTTCTCCGAGCTGTCGCTCTGAACTGAGGCCGAGATGTCGGATAATCGAGGAAAAAGTATGTGCTGGAAGGTGAAGCTGTTTTTGTGGTGACCTCATGATTTTTTGTCGCTTGTTGATTTTAGCGGGTTGTCTGGCGATGACATCGTGATGGGGCGTGAACAATAATCAGGTTTGTAGTTAATGATTTATGGGGTGACAAGATGATGATGATGATGATGATGATGATGATGATGGCAGTGAAAAAGATGAAGCTGTGGAAGATGATCTGTTTTGAGCTGGAAGAACTGGAGAGGAACTGAGGTGGAGATCGCATGAAGGCTGAAATACCACTACAACGCTGTGGGTAAGCCGTCGAACAGCATTGTGGGTAATGTATAAAATTCATTAAACAAATAAATAAATAAATCATGGATAAAAATTAACCCCTGATGCAGCTGAAAATGATTTTAACAGCGACTGACAGCTCTTCATATAAGCTTCATATACGCCAAGCTGATCATCCACCCGAGCGAACATGACAAGCCAGAGTCCTCTTCTCCTCCTCCTCCTCCTCCTCATCTTCTATCTATTCTTCTTCTTTCCATCGGAATTCCCCGAGTCCGTCCGGATCGCTCCATGAGACCGGAGCGTGCAGTGGAAGGGGCAGTGTGAGTGCAGCTCGGTTCAGGTCGGTCAAGTGAACTCGTCTCGCTACGTCTCCATCCTGGCAGGCTGACACTCGCTGGGTTTCATTCGAGGTCACAAGATTTGGGGGATTTTTGGTCCTGTCTGCTCTCGACCGGCTCCGTGGCAACAGGGGGGAAAAAACAGGGTCTTTAAAACGAGAGCCGAGCGCCAGGGCGGGCCGAGACGAGGTATACATACCACATGTATACAGAGTTTTACACAAGGCAAGACTTTACTCTGTTTACAGTTTATAAACTTTACTTAAAAAATTGCTAAATTTAAATTTAAAAACACAAGTAAAAAAATTGAAATTTGTTAAAACAGCAAAATGTAATAAAACAAAATAAAAAAAAAAACTAAACATCAAAGAAGGAAAAAAAATAAATAACGCTAAAAAGTGAAATATAACTGAAGACAATTCATTCATTCATTCATTTCCTACCGCTTATCCGAACTTCTCGGGTCACGGGGAGCCTGTGCCTATCTCAGGCGTCATCGGGCATCGAGGCAGGATACACCCTGGACGGAGTGCCAACCCATCACAGGGCACACACACACTCTCATTCACTCACACACACACACACTACGGACAATCTTCCAGAGATGCCAATCAACCTACCATGCATGTCTTTGGACCGGGGGAGGAAACCGGAGTACCCGGAGGAAACCCCCGAGGCACGGGGAGAACATGCAAACTCCACACACACAAGGTGGAGGTGGGAATCGAACCCCCGACCGTGGAGGTGTGAGGCGAACGTACTAACCACTAACCCACCGTGCCCCCCACTGAAGACAATGAATGTTTAAAAAAAAAAAATTATATATGAAAAAAGCCAAACAAAGAAAAAGTCCGTCAGCAAAATCAATAAAATAATAATATTAATTAAAAAAAACAAAAAAAAAACACCACAAAAATGCAATGACAACTTTTTACATCCAGAATATTTAAAGCATCGAAGCTAAAAGAATAATATCTGGTACAGTGTGATGTAAAAATCTTTCCATGACCTAAAACAGCATCCTGCTGAGAACAGAAAGCTAAACCGTGTTGTTTGATGTTTGATGGCGTTTTCATGAAGACGAGGATGAAGATTTCCTTTAAAGTCCTTGGAGTCCTTTTCTATTTCTCCTCCAGGTCATTAGTTCAGAGATGAAGGTGTTTGTTCGGGTCCAGATGAAGCGAGGTGCCAGTCATTATTGTGGTAAAGCGGCGGCTGTTTGCGATCGGCTTGGCCTTTAACCAAATGTGCTCTTGTGTGGAGATGAATCCAATAACCTGCTGTCCTTAATAACAGCCGAGCAGACAGACAGACAGACAGTCAGACAGACAGACAGACAGACAGACAGTCAGACAGACAGACAGACAGACAGACAGACAGACAGACAGACAGACAGTCAGACAGACAGACAGACAGACAGACAGACAGACAGCCGGGAGACGAATCAAAACAGCTCTCCGGTGCTTTTCATACCGGCCGAGCCAATAACTCTCTTTACAGGGTCGGCTCAGAAACCAATAAACACACAGACCACACACACACACACCACACACACACACACACACACACACACACACACCACACACACACACACACACACACACACACACACACCACACCACACACACACAAACACACACCACACACACGTTCTGGGGGAATTCAGCAACCCTCAGAAAGTTTATTGTGGAAGCCGGAATCCGAGCCACTGTCTGTTTATAATAATGGAAAAGATTCACAGTGTGTGTGAGTGTGTGTGTGTGTGTGTGTGTGTGTGTGTGTGTGTGTGTGTGTGTGTGTGTGTGGATATGAAATGACAT
>NC_062518.1:1456591-1491591 GCF_022655615.1 Tachysurus fulvidraco
TGATATCCACAAAGTAAACATGTTTCCTTTATTTATTTTGCTCTAAAATGATTTCTTTATTCTTCTTTCTAACACTATAGAAACCTGCATGCTCTCCCCCCCCCCCTCTCTCTCTCTTTTATTTCTCCCTCGTTATCTTCTCTTTCATTCTGATTGGTCAGGGGTAAAAAAAAAGAAAAGTTGATTGAATGATGTTCGTCTCAGATCTTTTATCAACATTAAAGGTGCGGTCTCCGTGGTTCGAAAGCTAATGTTGACATATAAAATCACCAAAACAAACACGCCCCTAACCCAAACAGGTCCCACCCCTGTATCGATAGCTCCGCCCACACATACATACGTAACCCGGGCGACTAACAGAAAGAAACGTGTCTTTATCATAGCTGAAGGGAAGAACAATACGATTGTAGATAAACAAACAAGCAAAAATGCCACACAAGCATAATGATGTAAAGGACAAAGGCATATATTAGTTCTGTGTAACAAAGCAAAACCAACGTTACTCACCTATCGAGAAGGAAAAAAGCGCCTCGGCGTCTTAAGTAAAGTCGGCCACATATTCACAGGTGGGAGTTTCCCGAGTCGATAACTCCTGAGCTAAACGCTGTTACTACACAAAACGCGGTTGTAGCTGCCTCTCTACATCACTACGATAGAAAAGAGGTGTTATTTGTGTAGTAACAGCGTTTAGCTCAGGAGTTATTGACTCGGGAAACTCCAACCTGTGAATATGTGGCCAACTTCCTGCTCCTTCAGTTCTCTCCAGCGCTGGAAAGCTGATCCTATATTAACACGTCCTACTTCTTGTCCTTATTCTAAGTCTTTTTTCTCTTTCTTTCTTTGTTTTTATCCTCCATGTCGATGTTAAAACCGCTTTCTGCTAATGTCACACACGCGCACTGAACACTCTCTCTGCCCATATCGACAAGACACGCCCCTTTATGCTAATGTCACACATGCACACTGAACACTCTCTCCACCCATATCGACAAGACACTCCCCTTTCTGCTCATTGGCTACACGTTAGTTTTGTGTTTGTTTTGTTTGTCCCCCTGACTCAGTTTTCTGAAGCATTTCTCAAACAACGCAGACCTCACCTTTAATTCGATTCTGTAGAATGACTTCTCGTTCCTCCTAACAACGTTTTTAAGAACGATCCACCTACAGTATGAGTTCACGCCTGACGCGTTCCTCCACCCTCTGCTCTCTGTCTCGTTTACATGTTAATCATCACCCCAAGATTGATAACTTATTACTTTTTTGACATTTTAGTGTCATGAAAAATTTCCCCATGTATAATTTTCTGGCCGAGACGAAGAAAGAGAGAGAGACATCAGCGAGACACGAAGGGAAAGCGTGCAATGATGGTGAAAAGAGGGAAAGAAAGAAAAAGATAGACGATGAAGCAAAAAGGGTGAAGTAAAGTGACGTGACGTGGAGTGACTCACACGGAGGTTTCACTGCCGTTCGGACAGGAAGTTAAAGCTAAGATCGACGTCTTTCACCTCCGTCTGATATTTATGTCTTCACACCAATTAAAAGTCACGTCTCCTCGGAGACGATCCTGACGTCCGACCGACGCTCCTTTGGGGTTCGGGTTTAAAAAATGGGCTCCAGCTTGGTCGAGTGTTCTGTTTATTTTAAGAAGAGAGTTAATAGGTTAAAATCTCAGATCATCCTTCAGTTCCTCTGTTCTTCTCTCTCTCTTTTCTACTCCAACACAATAAAAACATCACATCTCATCTCTCTAGCTCACAAAACTTTTCAGAATTTTCCCAGAATCCATTTTGCTTCATTTCTTACACACACACACATACACACACACACACACGCACACACACACAGACACACACACACACACACACACACACACACACACACACACACACACACACACACACACACACACACACACACACAGCATGCATTCCCATGATCCTTTGTGTAAGACATGCAGTCTCTCTCACACACTGGAGTTTTAATAGCATTGTTCAGTGCCTGGACACACACACACACACACACACACACACACACACACACACACACACACACACACACACACACACACAAACTCACACACACACAAACTCACACACACACAAACTCACACACACACAAATACACACACGCACACACATATACACACACACACATACTCACACACACACTCTCACACACACACACACACACACACACACACACACACATACACACACACACACACACACACACACACACACACACACACACACACACACACACACACACACACACACACACACACACACACACACACACAGCATGCATTCCCATGATCCTTTGTGTAAGACATGCAGTCTCTCTCACACACTGGAGTTTTAATAGCATTGTTCAGTGCCTGGACACTCACACACACACACACACACACACACACACACACACACACACACACACACACACACACAAAAACACACACGCACACACATATACACACACACACATACTCACACACACACTCTCACACACACACACACACACACACACACACACACACATACACAAACACACACACACAAATACACACACGCACACACACACACACACATGCACACACATACACACACACATACACACACACACACATACACACACATACACACACACAGACATACACACACACACACATACACACACACATACACACACACATACACACACACACACACACACACACACACACACACACACACACAATTTCCTAACCTTGCTTTAACATCTCATAGCTTCATGAGTACTTAACCTGCATTATAACCTTTGACCCATCACGCTCCTTGAGGACGTCTGTCCTCGTTACAGACTCTGATTGGAGGATTCCGTGTCCAGGACGTTGCAAACTCTTTTTATTTTTACATTTCATCTTCTATTAGTTATCTGTCAGCTGCGCTGGATCAAGTGCTATTCCATACACACAGTGTAGATGTATAAAGATACGTCCTGTTCAGCACTGAATGATGAGTCTGGAAGCCATTTTGTTCAATTAAACCTGTGATTAATGTGATCATTACAGCTAGCGGCGTTCATGCGGTGATGTATTAGCAACAGACTCTTAGAGTAGACGAATGGAACGGTCTTCTTTTTTTTTTTTTTTTTTTTAGTGGACTTCCTAAAAAGCCCATTAACCACCTCCAGCTCGTTCATAATGCCACAGAGAACCTGAGTCCGGTTCGAAAGATCTGTACGCTGGAGAACAGGAGCTACTTTTAATCTTTAATTAAACTCCGATTGGATTCAGCGCAGAGTTTCTCTGCTTAAGATGATCAAATTCTAACACGTCGCTCACGTGAGATCGAACCGAATAACAGTTTGTTTTAATAAATATATGATTTAAAATTGCCCTGTGATGGGTTGGCACTCCGTCCAGGGTGTATCCTGCCTCGATGCCCGAAGACGCCTGAGATAGGCACAGGCTCCCCGTGCCCCGAGAAGTTCGGATAAGCGGTAGAAGATGAACGAATGAATGAATGAATGAATGAATGAATGAATGAATGAATGATTTATAATCGACCAGCCTCGCACCCATGACGCTGGTGTTGACTCGATCACCATCAATACAAACATGAGCTCGGTTTAAGGCAACAGTTACGTTTACTTCCTAAACAGAAGATTTTGTCAAAATGTAAACATACATATTATTATTATTATTATTATTATTATTATTATTATTATTATTATTATATTTATTTATTTATTTATTTATTTATTTATTTATTTATTTATTTATTTTATTAGTTTAGAATCAAATAAACAAAGTGATTAGCTTTCCTAACAGCGTTTAGCTTTTATGCTACAAGCGCAACTGGAACCTATTTAAAAAACATATGACTTTTTTTTTTAATCGACTTCCACATCATTTTATATGATATTTAAATATCATATAAAATGATGTGGAAGTCGATTAAAAAAAAAAAGTCATTCTAATTATGTTGATTTACTTCTTTAAAACATTAATTATTTTTTATTAATCTCTTCCTTTTATCTTTTTTTTAATCTTTCGTGTACGAAACGATAGAAATAATCCTGTCTCGTCTGTTGGAGGTTTGTTTCAGTGCCTTTATAATATATCAGTTTTCATAAAGAAAAGAAAAGAAAAGAAAAGAAAAGAAAAGAAAAGAAAAGAAAAGAAAAGTAAAGTTCCACCCCCCCTCCCCCCAGCTCATCTATACATAATAGTTTTATTTTGTTTGCTTTGTGGTTTTTAATTGCTGTAGCGTGTAGCTCGGTGATGTCGGGGTCAGTTGCCACCCATGCAGATTTTCACAGATGTTTGCTGTTTTATTGTATTGTTCTTTTCTCCATTTTGTGCAAAGAGGCCAGATTAACACAGTGAGACCAATTAGGGCAGGAGAGTCGGCCGTGGCACCGAAAGGGCAAGAAGAAGAGCTGAGAGCAGCAGTCCGACCCAGCTTCGTTCCTCCTGCTTTGTTTTGCTCTTTAATCCCTCTAGACTTGGACCAATTACTTAACATTCGCATAACCCCTGAGGTCACCATCTAGTTAATGCTGCGGGTTTCTTTTTTTTTTTTTCGGTGTGTATTTTTTTTACGGTGAGAAGGAAGGACAGCAGGAGCAGGAGCAGGAGCAGCGCTGGCCTCGTTATCCAAACTAGTCTCCGAATCAGCAGAATCCACCTCATTACACGGAGAGATAAAAACCCGAATCAAAGCGTTTATTAGACCGGCGTCGTTCTAACGCTCACAACGATCCAAAACAAATTTTCCGTATTTTTTGATGTACCATTTTCCCAGAAAGAGCAAAAAGAGAAAAAGAAGATTAGCTAAACATGAGCTGTTTGCTAGCAAGCTAGCAAAATCAATACCTCGCTAAGACAAGAAACTCTGCCGGGTCGTACGGCCGAGAAATAGATATATCGACGCACCCGAGCACGACGTTCCTGCCTCGTTCCCAACCCAAGCGTTCCTCTCTGAGGCACTTTGCTTGTTCAACAAAGAATTTGTGAGTCTCGTGATTGTGGAATTATTCCAAAGAGCTGTAATTGATGCTCTCGGCGTTTTTATTAGCGACGCACGTGGCAAAGCGTGTTAGACGTAATGAAAAGCCGTTCTCCTTATAGGACGGCCTTATAGATCTCAAGATGGCGTAATAAGATTGGAGCAGACAGGGTATAACATCTATCGACAGATGTTCCTCAACACGACTGCACCACAAAATCCAATTTTACACACCATAGCTTCGCTGGATTACTTTCTCAAAAAAAGATTTTCATAAAGAGACGTTTTATTAACAGGGTGCAGGCATGTGAGGCACGTAGCCCAGAGTGTGTGTGTGTGTGTGTGTGTTTGTGTGTGTGTGTGTGTGTGTGTGTGGTGCTAAAGCTGTGCATAAAGACGTTTACTGTATTAAAAAAAACAAGCGTAGAGACGTTCGAGAGACGACGTCCTGCTCAACCGGCTCGGTTTGGGTTTCGGAGTCGGAACGAGATGATTATCAAGAATCCCAGTGACCCATACTCAGAATTCGTTCTCTGCATTTGACCCATCCAAAGTGCGTGCACACACACACACACACACACACACACACACACAGCAGTGGGCAGCCATTAATGCTGCGGCACCCGGGGAGCAGTTGGGGGGGTTCGGTGCCTTGCTCAAGGGCACCTCAGTCATGGTATTGCCGGCCCGAGACTCGAACCCACAACCTTAGGATTACGAGTCAGACTCTCTAACCATCAGGCCACGACTTGCGATGCTAATAAATGGAGGAACGACGTAAGTCACTCATAACTTGATCAGAAAGGAGAATGAGATCAAAAGCAAGCAATAAACATCTCGACCATCACAATACACCCGGGGAAAAGGTTCGGGGGAGGGGTGGGTGGGCATGGGGGTATTTATTCCTGAAAATCTCCCGGTGTATTTAGTGTGGAGTTTTAACACATTATATTTACCGACCAGTCAAATGGGGAATAATTATTAACATTACCGATAGAAAGGAGCAGAAGGAAAGGAAGATGATTCTAAGTCTGAACGTTCATGATGATTATCGATATAATAACGATGGTAGTAGAAATAAATGAAGGATATATGACTGACCTGTGGAAACGCTTCACTGCCCCCTGGGGCTGCGGGGAAGACATGCTGAGATCCATGGATCTGTGCTAATACAATCTATTCGGATCATTAAGTGATTATAAATGACACGGCAGTGAAACCCGAGTTCTCGGACATCAGCGTACGCTCTCAGAAAAACGGCCTTCATCATCATGAAGGTCATAAAGCCTGAATGAGTCGAGTAGTAGGAAAAGGAGGAGGAGGAGGAGCAGGAGGAGGAGTGGTGGTGATAAAGCGATAGAGAAGACTCATCGGTAGGCGAGCTTTCAACCTCAGGCGGAAAAAAGAGTGAGAGAGAGACCATTAGCATCTCGCCTGGTGGTGGGCGGAATAACTTATTGTCCTGGTCTGTCTTTTTCTGGGGAATAAGGTGATCTTCAGCTCTAACGACCACACACATGCCCTTGGAGATTATCAGACCATCACAGAGCCGCTAAAGACTACAGTCTACAGAATGAAATGACCTGCGATCCTTCTAACACGTTCCTCGCCGGACATCAAGGTCTCGATTCGGTTCCCTGGAGATAGAAAAAAAAAAACTAGGACTCAAACGGTTCGGCGTCGAGCATCGAGAGCACGACATGAAGGAATGAAGGAATAAAGCACCAGAGCAAAATAATCGACCACTAGGAGGCGCGATGAAGCCGGGTTTTATCACCCCGACTGTTTTCCCATAACAGTGTTTTATTCCTCTTATAGTTTCTTACTCGACGACACCTGAGACGTTTTAACTCTGAGCTTTATCGCGTCCTCGCTTACGTTAGAGAAGCTACAAACGTCCGTCCTATCGCTGACATCGGAGATTCCTTCCATAAATCTTAAACAATAATCGTCGCATTACCGAGGATTTGATGATATTTACATTTCTTTTCATGCCCTGTGTGTGAGCTGTTACCATAGAAACAATAAGGTATTTGAACCTTCCGACCAATCAGAATTCAGCGGCTTTCTGAGATCGGGCGATTCGGGTTCTTGTAATATTTGCACCGACGCTTTGTGTTTCTGAGGGTTAAAAATCCAACACGTGGGTCACGGATATCCTTATTTCAGCCTTTTTTTTAATAAAAAAAAAAAATCTTTAACCAATCAGCATCAAGAATGCGTCAGATTTCTCCCCAATGCCACATACAGTAAGGTGTAGAACCCTTGATTGTGATGGACGCTTGTATCGTGAGAAGAAGCCTTCATCGTTGCGACAGAGGAGGTTAGGGTCAGATCTCAGAGGCAGTTATGATACAGCACCCCTGGAGGTGAGAGAGTTACATGTAAGAGCTGTGCTTAGTTGCTCAGTGGTAGTTATGGGACTTAACCTTCTGACCTTCTGCTCAACAACCCGGAACCTTAACGACTTGAGCCACAAGTGCCCTGGAGTTCCGCATCTTTTTTCCTCCACAAGACTCGAGCGTCGGTAGCGTCTCTTCCGGACCCGACTCTCCGTACATACAGTACACGATCGTACACGATCCACGGACTCGATATATTCGATATCACACCTTCTCTAGACAAAAGTCTTCAGCATCAGAGTTTAAAGTGATAAAGTGGATAGATTTAAAGTTTAAAATATTAATTTTCACCAAGCTGCTCGGAGAAAGGAAAAGGAAAAGGGGGAAAAAATGAGCTGAAATATTTATAATCTTCCAGGCCATTATGAGTGAATTGTGAAGGTTCGTTGTAGCTTGGTTCATTAAAGGCCACATTTAAGAGCTCTTAATTGACTTTCTGTTCGGAGATGAATATGAACGGCTTCCTTTTGTTCCCCCTTTCTTTCCTAGAGTGAAAAAAAGAAATCTCATTAAACTAAAACGGATGAATTCACGAGCGATAACGACGGACGCCATCATGGTGTCGCCGTCCCGTCGCCGCCGTCCGACTGCCGCGTGTGTGTTTGTGTGTGTGTGTGTGTGTGTGAGAGAAAGAGTCTGACGTTTGACAGTCACAGCTGATAAAAGGTCTGATTATTGAGTTGAGCTTACTATTGAGTGGTCAGGCATGAGGCCATGTCTCACACACACACACGCACACACACACACACACACACACACACACACACACACACACACACACACACACACACACACAGGAAAAAAAACTGTACACTTTACAATGGCAAGGTGAAAATTAATTTTGAAAGAAGTCCCTTTTTTAAATGTCACAAGTCTCAGCTAGCTTCAAAGTTCCTGCGGGTGCTGAGGTCACGTACACGACTGTAATGCTAATGAGGGGGAATATATTTATACCCTACATCTGATTTTATCATCCGTAAGCGGACGGAGTCGTGTTGAATCCCGGCTTCTGTAAGAAGGAATGTATTTACGTAGCGTTTGTCGGAAGAGGTCTCCAGTTTCAGATGTTCGCTGAACTTCCATACCACGAAGAATTTTTCTGTTTTCTTACAGTATAAGCATTGAGAGAGAGCAAACCTATAGAAGGACTATTAAAGGTTCTGTGTAGGTTCTATTAGTTTCTTATCTTCTAAAGCAGTCACAGCTAAAAGCGCTATCAGGAGCCACGCGATCGTTCTAGATTCAATTCCTTAGGTTTTAGATTCAATTCTTATTTAAATCTAATGCCCAGCTGAACCTTCATCAGCCAGAAAGCACCGTGGCCTACATACACGAGCACCATGCTGAGGGAAATCATGAGGGATTCCAGAGAACCTTGGTATAGAGAGTTAAAAGAAGTTGCTTGACCGTTCACCAGAGAGCAAAGAATCCTGGGAGGTTCTTTTAATCCTACACCAAGGTTCTATCAGCAAAGTTCCTGTCAGCTAAATTCTTTCATATAGCACATTCAAACAGTTTGAAGTCGTGTGGTAATAATTTGTTTACGTAACAGGTTTAATTCCTGACTGTAAATGGAAAATAGGTCAAAAAAAATGTGAAAACTCTTTCAGAAAATCACCTAAAGAACCCTTAAGGAACTCGTGTTGCACCTCAGACATCCATGCAGAAACTTAATAGCTCTAATACTGTAGTTCTGAAGAAGTGTATGATGAAATTCAATATTTTAAATACTACACGGCGTCACGACGTAGAACGACACAATAAAACCAAATGAAGCTTTATAGGATATGTGGAAGGTGGTCTTTAAAGGAAGATTGATGGTGTGTCGATGATAGACACCCAGATGTTGTGCAATGCTGGAGAGAGTGCTCGGGAGGGGGGGGGGGGGAGCTTTGTAAAGTGTTTATTGGGAAGGTTTGAGAGCGGGTTCTCCTCATGAGTCTTCGCTGAGTTTGTGTAGTGTTTAACACTTCGGTTTCAGGTTTAATCACGACGTCTACAGACCAGAAGAAATCAGCGATGTGGTGCAGAGACGTTCCTTCCCTGAGAACACACAAAGAACACAGCAGCAAGCTCTGGTTCAGGCTGAATTATATAATCAGAACTATTTTTTATCTTTATTTTAATGTTTTAATACATTCATTCATTCATCTTCTACCGCTTATCCGTACGTCTCGGGTCACGGGGAGCCTGTGTCTATCTCAGGCGTCATCGGGCATCGAGGCAGGATACACCCTGGACGGAGTGCCGACCCATCACAGGGCACACACACACTCTCATTCACTCACACACACTCACACACTACGGACAATTTTCCAGAGATGCCAATCAACCTACCATGCATGTCTTTGGACCGGGGGAGGAAACCGGAGTACCCGGAGGAAACCCCCGAGGCACGGGGAGAACATGCAAACTCCACACACACAAGGCGGAAGCGGGAATCGAACCCGCAACCCTGGAGGTGTGAGGCGAACGTGCTAACCACTAAGCCACCGTGACCCCCCCATGACCCCCCCCCCCCCCCGTTTTAATATAATAAAATGCAATTCCTTGTTTTATCCATTACATTGTTTTCTAACCTAAGAGCACCGAGAACATACAAGATTCAACAAGAGTCGGGTCAAGAAGCTTTCATTGCTATATATGATCGAAATAACAGTAAAATCTTCTAGACTTGACTCTTCTTGACTCCCGATGAATTCTCGATGCCGATTGGTCAGAAGCTTTAACGGAGGTGTCAGAGGTAAAGCTAGAACTTTGAGTCTTTTACATTTTTTTTGCGAAATCTTCAGGAGTTCTGTTGCTTTTTTTTAACTTTCTTTTTTTTTTTTATTTAGTAGTGAAAGCTTTGCAGTGGTGTGGCAGATGAAAATGAATGCAGTATTTTTATGGGGAATAATGAGGATATCATTAAAGTCTAGAGAGAAAAAAAATATATGATCCGTATCTGTATTTATCTGATCGGCTGTTTACTCACTGAGTAGTCATATAGACATGAAGGGAGGGGGGGGGGGTCGATTGCTAATCTGAAATATAGAGAAAAGTATGAAATTTAAATAGAAGCATATCAAACTAACAGAGAAAGTGTGTGTGTGTGTGGGGGGGGGGGTGTACCGTATGTATCTAAAGATCTCATTAACATTAACATCGACATTTACTCCCATGTGAATATCTTCGCTCGTCGGTTTTAATCGCCAGAGCGACGGATCAGAAGGATGGACTTTAATACAGATATAATTTCCTCCTCTTATACGTTTAAATGAAAAATATTACAGGAATTTGTATGCAATTTAGAGCAATAACTCTGACTACACGAGTCGGAGCGTCGTTCTCCTCTCCGTCTACCTCCCGCCTTCCCGCTAGTTGCTCATTGCAGGCTGAAGATGTTCCTGACCCGGTTTAAGCAAATGTCCACTAATGGCTCGAGCGCCACAATCCGGCCTGCATAAACAAAAAAATCCGGTGAATTCAGCAAAAATATGTTGTGCACTTTTACTTCTAGGGCAGAGCGTTCGGGGACGAGTCCTCGGGCTCCTGCCGAGGCTTAAAGGAGGTCACGGTGTGTGATTGTGCTGGAGTGAATCTTTCTTTTTGTTTACTTGAGATACATAGATCACATTATGTAGGAACTATATTCAGTCGATGCACAGGGACTCACTCGGAAGTCTCAGCGATGCGCTCCGTCTGGGAGAAGCGGCTTTTCATTATTGATGAGATGTGAATCGACTGAATCGTAAGAAATCCTACAGCATTCCAAACAGATGTTAGAAAAAGTCGATGTCTCGGTACAGAGAGCGTCACACTTTTAAAGGAGAACATCACTGGAGGCTTTCAAAAGAAGGATGAGGACTGGAGATCCCCAGTGAGAACCATCTGGCTGGGAGCGAGGCCCAGAGAAAAAGCCTGGGGATCGAGTCTCGGCGGAGGCCTGGTGCTTTATACAGTAGGTCGACTTAAAGAAGAACCGGACTGAAGATAGAGCAAAATGTAATAAAATAAAATAAAGTAGCAGGAATCAAACAGAAAGAACCAGACACATCTACTGCTAGGGTTCGCCTCGTTCTCCCGTTCTACCTGATTGATTATCATTCACTAATCTCACCAGGATTCCACAGAACTGCTGCTGTAATCATCGACATCGTCCACTGCTCGCCCCAGGACTTTTATTAACCATGTGCAAGGTGGAACAGGTCGAGGTGGTCAAATCTCTCTTACACGAGATCATCTCCAGTGAGGAGCAGCATATGTGTATGTGAAGAGGCCAAAGCATAAATAATACACTATCGATTTAGTATAATCAACTAATACATCATCGTCCTTTTAAAGTCCACAGAGGACACTCTGGATCTGACCCTGCTTACCTCAAGGACAAATTATTTATGAATAACATCATAAATGATTTATAGAGGCATGCTAAAGGCATGTGCAGTAGATAAGAAGCTCAGTCAGCTTCTACCAGTGTTGTGCTAGTTACTAAGAAATAGTTACTAGTTAAAGTTACTAGTTACTGCATTCAAAAAGTAACTCAATTACTGTACTTTGTTGATTACTTACGCCAAAAAGTAATGCATAACTTTTTTTAAAGAACGTTCTTTAAAGGTGCGGTCTCCGATTTTTGAAAGCCAATGTGGACATAAAAATCACCAAAACAAACACGCCCCTAACCCAAACGGGTCCCACCCCTGTATCGATAGCTCCGCCCACACATACATACGTAACCCGGGCGACTAACAGAAAGAAACGTGTCTTTATCATAGCTGAAGGGAAGAACAATACGATTGTAGATAAACAAACAAGCAAAAATGCCACACAAGCATAATGATGTAAAGGACAAAGGCATATATTAGTTCTGTGTAACAAAGCAAAACCAACGTTACTCACCTATCGAGAAGGAAAAAAGCGCCTCGGCGTCTTAAGTAAAGTCGGCCACATGTTCACAGGTCGGAGTTTCCCGAGTCGATAACTCCTGAGCTAAACGCTGTTACTACACAAAACGCGGTTGTAGCTGCCTCTCTACATTACTACGATAGAAAAGAGGTGTTATTTGTGTAGTAACAGCGTTTAGCTCAGGAGTTATTGACTCGGGAAACTCCAACCTGTGAATATGTGGCCAACTTCCTGCTCCTTCAGTTCTCTCCAGCGCTGGAAAGCTGATCCTATATTAACACGTCCTACTTCTTGTCCTTATCGTAAGTCTTTCTTCTCTTTCTTTCTTTGTTTTTATCCTCCATGTCGATGTTAAAACCGCTTTCTTCTAACGTCACACATGCGCACCGGACACTCTCTCCGCCCATATCGACAAGCCCCGCCCTTTTCTGCTCATTGGCTACACGTTTGTTTTGATTTTTGTTTTGATTTCTGTTCATTATTCGGCCCGACTCAGTTTTCTGAAGCATTTTGCAAAAATCGGAGACCCCGCCTTTAATATTCCCATTAGTGCCCTTTTATGTGTTACAGTCTATACAAACACATCACCGACTTAAACACAAAGTCATTTTTAGACACTATTTTATTTAAATCAGAGCGGTACAAACAGAATATATCACAAGGACTTCTGAAATAAATAACAAAACAAGCCGAATAATATATTCAGAATCAAAAACTAAAGTGGCTTCTGCATCATAAAAGCTGTTGTGTTGAGCCCTTAAAAATCCTCCTTTCATAGCTTAAGTGTGAAAACGATCGACAACGTACAACATGCTGTAATAGAAAACATTTTGAAATAAATAAATAAATGAAAGAAAGCAATCTGAATTATTCAGAATCAATTTAGAGAAACTCGGCACCCGAAAAACTGCTATTGTTGACAACTATAAATTATATGCATTAAACAAAAACAACATAAAATTATAAAAGCTGTTTAAAAATGAAATCTATGAGCAATTTCGAACCTAACCACTTCGAGGCGTGTAGAGGGGGCTTCTGGAGGGGCTTCGACAGATCGGAGTTGCGGTTTATGGCAGTAGAACCTGGACCTTCGAAACAGAAAGACGCAGCTTACATCTGGCTAAACGGTTTTTGTCTTTATGCTCAACTAAAGTGAAATAATGAGCATATTTCCACTCGGAGAAACTCGTCTTGCTCTCGCCTCGACTCGCGTTACTGCCGCACGTACATGAATAAACGGAGACACGCCCACAGTGCGGCGTCTTCGTGTTTACAGGATGGCATCCTACGATGCATCCTACGATGCAGGATGGCATCCTACGATCCTACGATGCGTCGCTGCTGTAAACAGGTCAGTCTGTAGGCTACACTTCAGCCTAAACAAACAAATATGGCAACCTCAGAGGTGTAGAGTAAATACAGGCATGACGTCAGAACATAACAACATGACTAACACACCTGAACTCTTACAGTACTGTGTTTATTTTGTGTTAACTCATAAGACTAACGATTTATAAACACGCTTCCCGAAGAGCATGGGTTCCTTTTAGAGTTTTACAGTATTTCTTCCTCATGTCATCTCATCTCTGATGATGATGTCATCACCTCATGATGTCAATCAAATTTGAATCGAAACGAAGAGAACGGATCATGGATTTAAGAAATTTTATCGTAGGACCTAATTTTCGGTAACGTCTTTACGTGAGGTGTAAAGTTTGGTGTGTTGGAAGTGAACGTGGTGCAAATGTGAAGGCCCTGGGTTACTGATGAGCTGGCACTGTTGGGCCCTTGAGCAAGACCCTTACCGTATCTGCTCCAGGGTCGCTGTATCATGGCCAACCCTGAGCTCTGAGCATTTGGACTATTGTGTGACTATTGTACTGTAGTGTGTGAAGAAACAATAGAGCAACATACAGTACCAATGGGCAATAGAGACAGGACTAGAACCTAAACAAAGGCAAAAGGCAGCTAAAAAGCAAACGTCACACTGGGAAACCAGGACAGTCACTGAAAAAAGGGAACTTTTGCCCCTTTTCCACCGAGGCAGTTCGAGTACTAGCCAGAGCCTAATATAGAACCAGTTCTTTCTGTTTCGACCGCAAAAGCACCGGCTCCGAACGAGGAAAAATGGTTCTTAATTAGCACCAAAACGTTGCTGGTCTAGACTTAAGAACCGCTTGCGTCAGGGGCTGTGGGCGGGGCTGTGGGCGGGGCTACTGTTAACACATTTGATAATGTACCTTAAGTACACTAATGTTTAATACACTTTTACTTTACCGCGATATGATACATTATCAGCACACATGATAGTAGGTAGCTACATGCTAAGGCTAAATATTTTCTGTGTTAACGATAAAATAACGTTATGTACTTTATCGATCACAACCTCCGTTTATACAGATTACACGGAGCCGCACGTACACGTTTTATTCGCCGCGTTTGGATGCCGATGTAGGTTCACAAAGCCATGAGCATTAACAGTAAAGTAACATCCACCATTGTTGTTGTCGTGTTTGTGTTTGTCGCTGCTGCGCTAACGTCGCTGGGACACGTGACACGTATACAGTGACGTCACACTCGGCGCTGTGACGGCTCTCTAGCCGGTGGAAAGGCAAACCGGTTCTTAGAAGGTTCTCCAGTGGAACCGACTCTGAACCAGCACCAGCGCTAGCTCTGAACCAGCACCCGGTTCTTTCCGGTGGAAAAGAGGCATAAGTGATGCTTTTGCAGTAGAGAATTATAAAATTATAAAAGCTTTCATCGTGTACGTACATGAATAGACTGAATGCCTCCATTATCTTGACTAGCCTTCATTATTGTAAAGCAGTTTATTCAGAGTCACCGATGTGAGACGTCAGTCGTCACACAGTCACACAGTCTCTTGATTGAGATTATAATTACCAGTGAGCAGACTTTATTTTCTTCAGGAAGAAGCTCTGAAAGCAAACCGACGAATCGCTGTGAGGAAAGTTAACGAGAGAGCCAGCGAGAATTCGGCTTCAGACCTCACAGCCAGATTTACTTACATGTTGTGTACGGTATAAATGCACAAGCAAAGCAAAGACACACAAATATTACCCACAAGGCTTTGCTTCACAGGTGGGTTTAACTAGTTTTCTAGTTTTTTATATAAAAAAAAAAGCATGCAAGATCTTGGAGTTCCTTATTTTGGAACCGTGATGTGAGGCTTGAAAAAATTTCAGCACCTCCAGCAGGAAGCACTGGAAAAATATCAGCAGGAAATAAAAAGAGAAAGCAGGTTCTGCTCCGCTCTCTCACACGGCCGTCCAGATCGCAGCATGGGCTAAGAACTTCTCCAGCAAAAAGCCTTGCGCTATCACATTTGTTTCTCTCTCTTTAATAAAAACGAATTCCCTGTAAACAAAGCGTTTATTGCTCACATCGCTGGGCAATTAGAACCGATGAGGTTGGGACATTTTTTTACAAAACAAAAACAAAAAAAAGACCATTAAGTTTCAGGCTAATCAGACAAAATCTTGCATGTTTTTTTGTCCCGTGTCACACATTAGGTTGTGATTATGATGCAATTAGTGCGTAATTATGCACCTTTTATTCACCGGATTTGTAAATTATATGTAGATGGTCTGCATTCTGTTCCCTGTTGTCTTTCACTGTTTCATTGTCCCCAAGAATAAATAAATAAATAAATAAATAAATAAATAAACAAATAAATAAATAGCGAGCATCAGAGAATCTCTGAAGGCAGCAGAAAGGGCAGCCATTACACAACAGCAAACAAAAGCCGAGCCTGTTTAAAACGCTGCCACATGACGTCTGAGAGCCAAACAGTGAATGTAAACGGTGCTGTTGTGTGGATCCTCGTCCCCGAACGCTCTTATCTCACTACTGCTCCGGAAGCTTCCCTAACTGCATCAGACCTTTAAACCGCCCCCCCCCATGTGCACGCTGTAGGTTCGGCACAGTCGGCAGGAAAACAGACCCAGCAGTGCTCCCTCGATTGGGCCTTCATGAGGCAGCGAGTGGTTTAATAATTCCTGAGAAATAAAAGGGCAGAGAAGCTCTGTGAAGTCGTCTAACTGGTGGTCTCTGGACCAGAACGCTGCCTCTTCCTTTGTCTTCCCCGTCCTGAGAGATTCACAGCAGTGACAAACACACACACACACACACACACGCACACACACACACACAAACCTACACCTGTTATAAATAGTATATATACTGTAGCTTCTGTAGTGCTACTTGGTCTGTCAATCATCCACACCGATAAACGATGAGTGAATAAATAACTATTTAATATATGCACAAACATGCGTATATTTATAATCTGTTTAAAACAGCCTGCAAACTGTTTGTTTGTTAAAAAAAGGCTGTTTGTTGTTCACTTTGTTCATACTGTATAATACAGTATGTTAATAAACAATGTTTTAATGCAGAACGCATTTTCCAAAATGTTTTATAAAGGCCTTATTACAGTACATTTATAAACATAGTTGTAGGTCATCATAGATCTGAGCTTCAAAAGAATGTAAAAAGAACGTTGTTATCATTTCATATTTCAAATAGGTGATATTCAGGACACCTACGTTCATATATAAGTAGCTATAAAAGGATCCTACAGTATCAACACCGAAGTCAGGTGCCTCTTTTCCACTGAGGCAGTTCGAGTGCTGGTTCTTGAAAGTGCAGGAAAAGTGGTTCTTAAGTAGCACCAAAACGTTGATGGTCTAGACTTAAGAACCGCTTGTGTCAGGGGCTGTGGGCGGGGCTACTGTTAACACATTTGATAATGTACCTTAAGTACACTAATGTTTAATACACTTTTACTTTACCGCGATATGATACATTATCAGCACACATGATATTAGGTAGCTACATGCTAAGGCTAACTTTTTCTGTGTTAACAATAAAATAACGTTATGTACTTTATCGATCACAACCTCCGTTTATACAGATTACACGGAGCCGCACGTACACGTTTTATTCGCCGCGTTTGGATGCCGATGTAGGTTCACAAAGCGTTACATGAGCATTAACAGTAAAGCAACATCCGGCATTGTTGTTGTGTTTGTGTTTGTCGCTGCTGCGCTAACGTTGCTGGGACACGTGACACGTATACAGTGACGTCACACTCGGCTCTGTGATGGCTCTCTAGCCGGTGGAAAGGCAAACCGGTTCTTAGAAGGTTCGCCAGTGGAACTGACTTTGAACCAGCACCAGCGCTAGCTCTGAACGTGCACCCGGTTCTTTCCGGGGGAAATGAGGCAATGTATATCAAGAGTCGAGAGAGTCACGTTTCTCCAGGATCAGGGTGCTACATAAAACAAAGACAGGGCTAAGGACTTAGTCCTAGACACATAAAGTGCAAATGTGCAACCTGGTGCAAACAGTGACAAGACAGACAAGACAGTGCAGGACAATACAGACAAGACAGACAAGACAGTGCAGGACAAAAAGTTTACAAGACAATACACAAAATACAAAAAAGACAGTACACGAAAGACAGCGCCAACCGACCAGCGATATTTTTGTTTGCATTCATTTTCATAAGATTATTCAGTAAGACTATTACTACAATTCACTCTCAATGTAACATAATGTAGTTACATAACCACTATACGAGCCCTTCGTGACACCACAACTCTACACGAAGGCTTATGACAACAATTTTTGTGCTTCCGACCGCACGTGTCCTTCAGTAGCAGGTCATCGGTATACCGTAGGTTTCCATTTATTCCTATCTAGATTAACCTCACCGGAAAGAGAGGTTTCTGTTTAACCCCTGACAAAATGTCTCTCATTTTACTTTGAGGTTAGTTACACAGTTTGTTCATGTTCCTACATGACAGTATGTGTGACTTTGTCCTGAACTGCAGGAGCAGGTCATCGACATACTGTAGACCTCCATTATTATTTCTTATCTCGCTCTGCCTCGTAGGAAAGCGAGAGGGGGGAAAAAAATCAAAAGTTTTAGCTTTAACCTTTGAGGTGCCATTTCTCTCTTCTCTAAGTGAGACTTGCTTCTGTTCCACTTTCAAATATTAGATCCTAAATAATCTGGCATGTGCAGCAAGAATTGAGATTACCTCTTTTGTGCAATTTTTATCTTTTTTGGCGCGGATTTAAGATACGACCTGATCATCCATGCGAGCGGCGTGTTTCATGAGACGCATATAATTATGCAAATGATGTTGGAGGTAATAAATCCTTGTTCTAGCTCGAGGTATCCGAGACTCACGTCTTTACTTTCAGCCCTGTCTTGAAGTTAAGCTCCTGCTCCGAAACCGTACGCCTGAATTCATTCAGCACTAAACCAGCTCCAGAAATGTAGATAGTCTCTGTGTGTGTGTGTGTGTGTGTGTGTGTGTGTGTGTGTGTGTGTGTGTGTGTGTGTGAGGAGGAGGGAGGTTTACTTTCCTCTGCTAACATACCGCAGATAAACCGTATTAGTGTACTCTTGCTCTGTGGTGTGTGTATACAGCTTTTTTCATTCTTGTATTTTTTTTTCTTTCATTTAATATTCCAGTGTATCAAAGGAGCAAGTTTTATTGCCTCAGCATTTCAGCAGAACTGCCATGCACCTGCTTTTCTATCAAGTGGCTCATTATGATGATGAAAGGTCCACCTTAAGCTCTCTTCAACTGTGCACCTGCATCAAATTTCTTTCAAGTGGAAAAAAGAAAAAAGAAAAGTCCAAAAAGTTGCGTCTTTCTCTTTCTACTTTGTGTTTCGGCTTGATTTTTATCTACAAAGGAACATAAGAAAGGAAGGAGGGAGGGAGGGAGGAAATCAGCAAAGCAAATATTAAGAAATATGAAGCACTAGAGGGGAGAAAATCAAGAAACAAACATATATGTAAGTCAAATGATCTTATGCTTCGCACGGTTATTCATCAGGCTGCGAAAGGTTAGCGAGGCATTGTTGAAGTTGTTGCAGAATTCATGGTAATGGAGAAAGTCCCCGGGAGCCCATTAAAATGTGCTGCGTTCGAATGCATAATGTGGCGGAGCAAAATGGCACCACTCAGACTCTGACTTCTGATCCCTGAGCCCAGCATGGAGCTCCGGCGAGTCAGAGACGACGCGTTTGCTTAGTTAATGATTCCGACAAGGATTGCACACTGCCAAAAATAGCGCCCTCACATACACAAAAAAAGATGATATGAATAATGCAAATCTCCTATGCACATTTAAAATCTGGATCACTGTCAGTGATAATCAGGCACACAGCGGCGCACCATGGCACACAGCTTTCCTGATCCACGGGTCCGTCTCATCTCGTCCCGCCACTCCCTCTCTCCACGTCCCACCCGCATGACAACGACTACTCGTGTAAGACCCCGCATTATCGATACCGCATCACGTTACACATTCGAGACGTTGCAAGACAGTAAGCCTGAATGAATGAGATACAGTTCTCATCAGGTTCAGATCAGAGCTCGTATCAGTCGTCGGGAAGTGATTACACCCAAACAGGCAAAAAGAACAGAGAAAGAACGACTTTTCTTTCGAAGCGTGACGATAGAGGTTATCGCCGTTCCGTGTTAATAAGGTGCCGAGCGCTTGCGCTTTCGATTAAAACAAACTAGACCAGACTCAAGGCCTATAATTTGCCAGGCCGGTCGACGTATTTAAGATGACGTATCGCTTATTTGTATTAAAGCCCCACTTTATTAAGTTAAATGCTCTTCCCTTGAAGCAAGCGAGAACACTGGCTCCAAACCGCTAATGGATTTTAATTACTGTCTTTGTCCTTGTGAAATAACGGCTGTTTGTACCTCGCTCAGAGCACTTTTTTATTATAGCAGTTTTTTGTTGTTTTTGTTCTTTGCCCTTATGATCTTCATCGAGTCTTACACTGTAATACAATTAAAAGAATCGATCGGCAGAGATCAAACTAATCATTAAGCCTGCAAAGACAACAAAAAAGCATCGAGCAGAGTGTTAAACAGGCAAGGAAAAAAAAAACGGTCGAGCACACGAACAAACAGTGACGGACGAGGAAAGTCGCCGCGAGTGGAATCAAATCGCCGGTGAAAAAGCCACCCGGCTTTCAAGGACACTCCGTCTCTGGTCTATTTGTTTTGCTGTGTCTCCTGAGGGAAGCTACGCTTTTGAAAATGATACGCATCCTAAAGAGCCTGGAGATGGCTGCAGGCAAGTGCCACTTCCCACTGGATATCCCAGTGAAATAACTCTCCATGTTTCAAAACAAAGGGCACACGCTTAACAGAAGACGTCTCCGTAATTCTCTCCCAGGAAAGACTCGGGGAGGACGGCGTCTCGAAAGAAATCCTCTGGTGATTTGAGGCTAATGATCACATGATTAAAGCACACGCTTTCGTTTTAATCCGTAGGCGTCCGTAGGGCTACATACTGTAGCAATGACATATATTCTGACAACTAACATAAACCTACTCAAATATTTATAAAGGCACACTTGTTATGTCAACCCTATGTCATTTAAATTAGTCAGCTCATTTTAGAGAGTCAGTGCAGGTTGGAATGAAGCAAAATCACGTTCATAAGGCTACATGACACTTACATCAGCCTTCTATGACATCTGACATAAACCCGATTGAATATTTGTTTTTATAAAATTATTAATTAAAAGCTTATTAGAGGTTTATGAGACTCACTGTTTATGATTGTTAAGGTTTGTAGGTTGGAATGAAAGGTACATTTCAGGAAATGCTTATGTAGGTTTTATGTAGCATCATGGACACCAGTTTGAAGAGACAAAATTATTTCTTACCAAAATTTAAATAAAATATTTCTAGGTGATTATTCAGGTATAATAAGTTATTATGTGGTGATATTAGCGATACAGGGCTAATCTCACACCTGGCTGATTATGTTCTATTCATATGATTTCCATTTGTTTTGGTGGATAAAAGTTTGGGCTTCACATTGATTCTCTGTGGAGACTCGGAGTAATTGTTCTTCTCTCTTCGCTGCCTTTAAGCACGTTTGATGCGATGACAAATTCCCAAAACAGGCAACGTTACAGAGACAAGGGAGATCGGTAGATATATAAATAAATCGATAAAACCAGAACTGCATGTATTCCTGCTATCGCTCATTTTTGATTGTAAAATATTGCTTGTGTATGGAATCAATGGCATTTCATGATGAGGCCACAGAGGGAGTTCCTGGAGTCCAGTTGGAGAAACATCCAGCCAGAATATCACCATCGTGGTGCAGTTTGAAATAGGTTTCACTGATCGATATTTGTTTTAGGTAAATATGAGTAAAGGGTTTCTGCTTATGCTAAAAAAATCTCTGTGATACCTAAGAGCTTGGTTATAATTCAGGTGATTAGGATACAGGGTTTAGTTCAAAAAAAGTGAGAACATTACACCATGATGATGATGATATTCCTGAGTATATTCTGGAGTCCTGAGATATAACAAGAATGTATAGCTTGTAGCTGCTTTATAACTGTTTCTACTGTCTCTATGGTTGCTCTATATCTATCTCTATAGCTATAGCTGATCTATAATTGTCTCTATAATTACTATATAACTGTTTCTATAGCTTCTCTATAGCTATCCCAGTAGATGCTTTATAAGTGCCTCTCCCTCTATAGCTGCTCTATGATGGTCTCTAATCGTTTCATAGCTTCTCTATAGCTGCTCTATAACTGTCTCTATAGCTGTTCTATAACTATTTCTATAGCTGCTCTATAAATGTTTCTATAGCTTCTCTATAGCTACTCTAAAACTGTCTCTATAGCTGTTCTATAACTGTCACTGTTTCTATAGCTGCTCTATAAATCATTCCATAGCTTCTCAATAGCTGTTCTATAACTGGCTCTATGGCTGTTGTATAACTATTTCTATAGCTGTTCTATAGCTGTTTATATAGCTGCTCTATAGCTGCCCTATAACTGTTTATATAGCTGCTCTATAGCTGCTCTATAACTGTCACTGTTTATATATCTGCTCTATAAATCTTTCCATAACTTCTCTATAGCTGCTCTATAACTGTCTCTATAGCTGCTCTATAACTATTTATATAGCTGCTCTATAACTGTTTCTATAGCTTCTCTATAGCTGGTTTATAAGTGTTTCTATAGCTGCCCTATAACTGTTTCTATAGCTACTCTATAGCTGCCCTATAACTTTCTATAGCTACTCTATAGCTGCTCTATAACTGTTTATATAGCTGCTCTATAGCTGTTCTATAACTGTCACAGTTTCTATATCTGGTCTATAAATCGTTCCATAGCTTCTCTATAGCTGTTCTATAACTGTCACTGTTTCTATATCTGCTCTATATCGCATTTTGTGTGGCATATTCTATGCCAGTGTAAATAACCATGAATTTAAGATGTAATAATTCAGTAATTATTATTTGTGTTAGCATATTAGCCATTTTATCTGAGCTAAACCTGTTCATATGGAAGTGTGAAACAGAAAATTATTAAAACGATATTAATGCTAAATATCTGTTGCTAGCATGATATTATTACTTATTTATAACTTTTTTTTATTGTAGATTGTATTTAGTGTATCTAAAATATAAATTAGCATACAATGTAAGATTGTGAACGCAGCATTATTATAGAAATGTAAGTGAAGCTAATAGAACAAACAAACTAATGGCCTTTGTTGGTCTTTGATGTGAGCATTGTTAGCATTTGTGATCAGCCTAGTTTATGTCACAAAGGAAGAGTCCTGTGATGTAAAAGAAAGCTTACATTATCTAAAAATGTTAGCATAGTAAAATATGTACACTAGCAAGACACAAACGCTAACGCAACGCATCGTTTCAGGCACTGTAGCATTTCTGCTTCGCTGTATTAGCTCTCAGGAGGATTAGTCGATCACAGAGCATCTTGTCTTATTTATAACCCTCGATATAGCATCTGACTACAGAGACTTCGTTAGCATTTTCTGCTCCAGGTGATCGAAAATAAGTTGTGAGAAAATGATCCTTCTGACATTAAAAAAAAACACCTGCACTTGCTAATCAATAACACACCATTAAGCCAACATCTGACATTTTGATAAATAAACAGATTGTGTTTCTTTTTCTGAGCCTGCTGTTGTCATAGTTACCTGTAATGAAATAAGAGCAAACCTTTTTCATCTCAGCAATTTCCATCCCATTAGGGTCGAAAAAGAAACCGCCCGCTCGTGAGGAGTAATATCAATCACGCTTTTATTGTCGGACTCAGCGCTACGGCCGAGTGCAGTCTTAGCTTTTGGTCGGAGAAAGAGCACGTGGAGGGAAAAGAGCAATTTCCTTTAGCTCCAATGGAAAGTTCTGTCAAGCAGTTCAGAACGATCGAGCATCAATCATGGATAAATTCTCCTGAGCTAAAGAAAAAAACGGAGCAGTCCATTACCTGGGCGTCTCTCAGAGTGACTAATGACAAGTGACAAAAAAGCGTTCAAGAGTCGCGTGACGTGTCGTCTGTGTGGAACTAAAAGCTCCTTCATTATTTATTAATGAGTAGATTAACGGCCGTTATTATTATTATTATTATTATTATTATTATTATTATTATTATTATTATTATTATTATTATTCGCATATTTAATATATGCGTTCGTATGTAGTTATGGTGGGTTTATTTGTGCAATTTTTTGAGCAAATGTAAATCATCATCTTTATCATAATAAATAAATTATTTAATAAAAATATAATATATATATATATATATAGTTTATATTTTTTTTAATAATTTATTTATTATTATTTTATTATTATTTTATTTATTTATACGTATATATATACACACACACACACACACACATATATATAAACAAATAAAAAATTAAGGATGACCTCCTGAAAAGAAGGCAATAGATAGATAGATAGATAGATAGATAGATAGATAGATAGATAGATAGATAGATAGATAGATAGATAGATAGATAGATAGATAGATAGATAGATAAACAAACAAACAAACAAACAAATAAAAGGAGCGGTCCATCACCTGAGTGTCTCTTAGAGTGAATAATTGCATGTGTAGAATGGGGAATGCTGCCACCCACACGACAGCGCCACCTTACTTTCATCGAAATAAATAAATAAATAAATAAATAAATAAATAAATAAATAAATAAATAAATAAATAAATAAATGTGACATTGGTTCTCAAAGGTTTATACACATAGATAGATAGATAGATAGATAGATAGATAGATAGATAGATAGATAGATAGATAGATAGATAGATAGATAGATAGATAGATAGATAGATAGATAGATAGATTTGTAAGCTTTAAGCACTACACTGGAGAGAGATGAAGGAGAAAAGAGAGTGAAATCACTAAAGTCTCATCCAGAGGAACACAAATGATTTATAACAACACTTCATCTGTCTGTCTGACTCTCTCTCTCTCTCTCTCTCTCTCTCTCTCTCTCTCTCTCTCTCTCTCTCTCTCTCTCTCTCTCTCTCTCTCTTTCTCTCTGTGTCTGTCTATCTCTCTATCTCTCTCTGTCTGTCAGTCTCGCTCACCGTCTGTCTCTAGCTCTATTTGTCTCTCTGTCTATCTCTCCACTTGTCTGTTTCTCATCTTGTTTGTCTTTCATTCAGTCTTCTTGCATCTCTCGTTCCATCTCTCACTCTCTCACTGTCCGTGGAAAACTGTGATGGAGAGATTTTGCCGATGCAGTAAAAAATTGCTGTTCTTTACAGGAGCGCCGCATTATCAGTAAATGAGCGTGTTGAAATGTCCGAGAGAACGGATGATTGTGGATGTCATCGTTGTTACTATCGCTCGGTCGATAAAAGAGTCAAGAGTGTCTTGAAGAAATGAAAAATAGGATTAGGGGTTAGACTGAGGATCATTTACCCCAGGACAGGAGCATCTAGTCTAAACCAAGGAATTGCCAGTGTGTAGGAAATAGATGAAGATGAGGGTTTTGGGTGAAGGTGTGGGTGAGGGTGTGGGTGAGAGTGTAGGTGAGGGTGTGGGTGAGAGTGTGGGTGGGAGTGAGTGTGAGAGTGAGAGTGTTGGTGAGAGTGACAGTGAAAGTGAGAGTCAGAGTGAGAGTGTTGGTGAGAGTGAGTGTGTAGGTGAGAGTGTGAGAGTGTAAGTGAGAGTGTAGGTGAATGTGAGAGTGTAGGTGAGAGTGTGAGAGTGTAAGTGAGAGTGTAGGTGAGTGTGAGAGTGTAGGTGAGAGTGAGAGTGTAGGTGAGTGTGAGAGTGTAAGTGAGAGTGTAGGTGAGTGTGAGAGTGTAGGTGAGAGTGAGAGTGTAGGTGAGTGTGAGAGTGTAAGTGAGAGTGTAGGTGAGGGTGAGAGTGTAAGTGAGAGTGAGTGTGAGAGTGTAGGTGAGTGTGAGAGTGTAGGTGAGAGTGAGAGTGTAGGTGAGTGTGAGAGTGTAGGTGAGAGTGAGAGTGTAGGTGAGTGTGAGAGTGTAGGTGAGAGTGAGAGTGTAGGTGAGTGTGAGAGTGTAGGTGAGTGTGAGAGTGTAGGTGAGTGTGAGAGTGTAAGTGAGAGTGTAGGTGAGGGTGAGAGTGTAAGTGAGAGTGAGTGTGAGAGTGTAGGTGAGTGTGAGAGTGTAGGTGAGAGTGAGAGTGTAGGTGAGTGTGAGAGTGTAGGTGAGAGTGAGAGTGTAGGTGAGAGTGAGAGTGTAGGTGAGAGTGTGAGAGTGTAAGTGAGAGTGTAGGTGAGAGTGAGAGTGTGAGAGTGTAGGTGAGAGTGTAGGTGAGAGTGAGAGTGTGAGAGTGTAGGTGAGAGTGTAGGTGAGAGTGTAGGTGAGAGTGAGAGTGTAGGTGAGAGTGTTGGTGAGAGTGTAGGTGAGAGTGTATGTGAGAGTGAGAGTGTAAGTGAGAGTGTAAGTGAGAGTGTAAGTGAGAGTGTAGGTGAGAGTGAGAGTGTAAGTGAGAGTGTATGTGAGAGTGAGAGTGTAAGTGAGAGTGTAAGTGAGAGTGTAAGTGAGAGTGTAGGTGAGAGTGTGAGTGTAAGTGAGAGTGTAGGTGAGAGTGAGAGTGTAAGTGAGAGTGTAAGTGAGAGTGTAGGTAAGAGTGAGAGTGTAAGTGAGAGTGTAGGTGAGAGTGAGAGTGTAAGTGAGAGTGAGAGTTTAAGTGAGAGTGTAGGTGAGAGTGAGAGTGTAAGTGAGAGTGAGAGTGTAAGTGAGAGTGTAGGTGAGAGTGAGAGTGTAAGTGAGAGTGAGAGTTTAAGTGAGAGTGTAGGTGAGAGTGAGAGTGTAGGTGAGAGTGAGAGTGTAAGTGAGAGTGAGAGTGTAGGTGAGAGTGAGAGTGTAGGTGAGAGTGAGAGTGTAAGTGAGAGTGTAAGTGAGAGTGTAGGTGAGAGTGAGAGTGTAGGTGAGAGTGAGAGTATAGGTGAGAGTGAGAGTGTAAGTGAGAGTGTAGGTGAGAGTGAGAGTGTAGGTGAGAGTGAGAGTGTAGGTGAGAGTGAGAGTGTAGGTGAGAGTGTAGGTGAGAGTGAGAGTGAGAGTGTAGGTGAGAGTGAGAGTGAGAGTGAGAGTGAGAGTGAGAGTGTAGGTGAGAGTGAGAGTGTAGGTGAGAGTGAGAGTATAGGTGAGAGTGTAAGTGAGAGTGTAGGTGAGAGTGTAGGTGAGAGTGAGAGTGTAGGTGAGAGTGAGAGTGTAGGTGAGAGTGTAGGTGAGAGTGTAGGTGAGAGTGTAGGTGAGAGTGTAGGTGAGAGTGTAGGTGAGAGTGTAGGTGAGAGTGAGAGTGTAAGTGAGAGTGAAAGTGAGAGTGTAGGTGAGAGTGTAAGTGAGAGTGTAGGTGAGAGTGAGAGTGTAAGTGAGATTGTAGGTGAGAGTGTAGGTGAGAGTGTAGGTGAGAGTGAGAGTGAAGGTGAGAGTGTAGGTGAGAGTGAGAGTGTAGGTGAGAGTGAGAGTGTAGGTGAGAGTGTAGGTGAGAGTGAAAGTGAGAGTGTAGGTGAGTGTGAGAGTGAGAGTGTAGGTGAGTGTGAGAGTGAGAGTGAAAGTGAGAGTGTAGGTGAGTGTGAGAGTGAGAGTGTGAGTGAGAGTGAGAGTGTAGGTGAGTGTGAGAGTGAGAGTGAAAGTGAGAGTGTAGGTGAGAGTGAGTGTGAGAGTGTAGGTGAGTGTGAGAGTGTAAGTGAGAGTGAGAGTGTAGGTGAGAGTGAGAGTGTAGGTGAGAGTGAGAGTGTAGGTGAGAGTGAGAGTGAAAGTGAGAGTGTAGGTGAGAGTGAGTGTGAGAGTGTAGGTTAGTGTGAGAGTGTAGGTGAGAGTGTATGTGAGAGTGAGAGTGAGAGTGAGAGTGTAGGTCAGTGTGAGAGTGTAGGTGAGTGTGAGAGTGTAGGTGAGAGTGTATGTGAGAGTGAGAGTGAGAGTGAGAGTGTAGGTGAGAGTGTAGGTGAGAGTGTATGTGAGAGTGAGTGTGAGAGTGAGAGTGTATGTGAGAGTGAGTCTGAGAGTGAGAGTGTATGTGAGAGTGAGAGTGTATGTGAGTGTGAGAGTGAGAGTGAGACTGTATGTGAGAGTGAGAGTGAGAGTGAGACTGTATGTGAGAGTGAGTGTGAGAGTGAGAGTGTATGTGAGAGTGAGAGTGAGAGTGTATGTGAGAGTGAGTGTGAGAGTGAGAGTGAGAGTGTATGTGAGAGTGAGAGTGAGAGTGAGAGTGTAGGTGCGAGTGAGTGTGAGAGTGTAGGTGAGAGTGTATGTGAGAGTGAGAGTGAGTGTGAGTGTGAGGGTGTAGGTGAGTGTGAGAGTTTAGGTGTGAGTGTGAGTGAGAGGGTGTAGGTGAGAGTGAGTGTGAGAGTGTAGGTGAGTGTGAGAGTGTAGGTGAGAGTGAGTGTGAGAGTGTAGGTGAGTGTGAGAGTGTAGATGAGAGTGAGTGTGAGAGTGTAGGTGAGTGTGAGAGTGTAGGTGAGAGTGAGTGTGAGAGTGTAGGTGAGTGTGAGAGTGTAGGTGAGAGTGAGTGTGAGAGTGTAGGTGAGTGTGAGAGTGTAGGTGAGAGTGAGTGTGAGAGTGTAGGTGAGTGTGAGAGTGTAGGTGAGAGTGAGTGTGAGAGTGAGAGTGAGTGTGAGAGTGTAGGTGAGAGTGAGTGTGAGAGTGAGAGTGAGTGTGAGAGTGTAGGTGAGAGTGAGAGTGAGTGTGAAAGTGAGAGTGAGGATATTACACTACAGTTCCAACTTGAGAATACACTAAAGTTGGGCTTAGGGCTCAGGGTTAGTGTTAGAGCACTGAAATGAGACAGCACCATCCTGGAATCTGCCTGTTTCTGTATTTAGCTCAGTGTTTCAGAATAAGTTTATCAGCTGTGAAACATTTCCTCTCATGATCTGCAGACTGTGCATTTGTTTGTTAATTACAAGTCGTGAAGAACATCAGCGTCGTTGTTTTTGTTTTTTATCAGCGCTTTTATTGAGGCTTCGTTCCATTGCCATCTGCCTCGTGCCGTTTCCGATCCGGCCTTTAAAAGCAATGTCCCGTAGCATGTGAGTGCTACTTAGCAGTAGATTTCTAGCATTTTCCTCATCATTATTCCTCCACTACGGTGCTCTAAGGCCCTTGGACCTGAGAGCTTGTGTCCCTGGAGACTCCTCTAATGTGTTCTCGTTCCCTTGGTCCCCATGCTAATGGTCTCTTTTTCACCGGAGTGCGCTCGCTAGACCAGAAGCCTGCCGAGAGACACTTTCAAATGCAATTTAAAGTTGTGATGGGAAGCGAATCTCCTCCAGCCCGGCTCTCTCTGTCCACTGATCTCTCCATAACCCATCCTTTTCAGCCCATTTTTTTTCCATCTGGCTTATTTTAGGCTACCTGAAATTGCTTCTTTCGCACCTCATATAAGATGCCAGGTTAATGTTCAGATGTGTGATACGTGAGGAATCGAATACATGAGGAGATAAACGTTTCATCGTTTTAGGTGAAAATTCAGGTCTTTTCCTCTGCTGAATCTTTTAATGAAGATATAAGATATGAGATGAGATGCATTTTTTTTACAGAGTGTTAAGGTTAATGATCGGTGTATATACTGTAACAGCAGTCTGACCTGGATGTCGATAATGCAAGGAATAAACTTCTCATCTCTTTGAGGTAGAAGGAATAATAACACTTCAGGATGTGTAGTGCACGGTGGCTTAGTGGTTAGCACGTTCGCCTCACAGCTCCAAGGTCGGGGGTTCAAATCCCACCTCCACCTTGTGTGTGTGGAGTTTGCATGTTCTTCCCGTGCCTCGGGGGTTTCCTCCGGGTACTCCGGTTTCCTCCCCCGGTCCAAAGACATGCATGGTAGGTTGATTGGCATCTCTGGAAAATTGTCCATAGTGTGTGTGAGTTAATGAGAGTGTGTGTGTGCCCTGTGATGGGTTGGCACTCCGTCCAGGGTGTATCCTGCCTCGATGCCCGATGACGCCTGAGAGAGGCACAGGCTCCCCGTGACCCGGGAAGTTCGGATAAGCGGTAGAAGATGAATGGATGGTAATGTGGATCATCATCATTCAATTAAATGTTTATTTGTATAGAATTTTAAATCAGCTTTAGAGAAGCATAGAAACAGAAAAAAAAATAATTTTAAATGAAGGAATTAGACTCAGAACCTCATCTACATCTGAGTGACACTGGGCAGGAAATAATATCGATGTAAATAATGTCGATGTAAATAAATTAAATGTAAATGATGTCATTTTTAAAACAGTTTATAGTCCAGTGGAATTGTGGAAATAAGAGCTCCTGAGGAACTAACAGGTCAGAGTCATTACCGAGTTCATTATAGATTCCTTCCTGCTGAAGTCCTCGGAGGTTCACCGATGAAGACCTGAGCACGAAGCTGACCGACGCAACGACAGGCGTCCCCGAGAAAGAGCTGTAGCTATAGAAATGATCATGTGTTATTAACATTGATTAGAAATAAATATCTGATGTTCTAAAAAAAAAAAAAAAAAAAATCAATCAAGCCTCTTGACCAATCACGATGCAGAACAGAAAGTAATGCTAATCAGTGAGACCTCGTTGGAAAGTGAGCGTAGGCATTTTTTTTTAATAATAGAAATAATAATAATAATAATCTTAAAATCCTCCTTGCATATTGGAAAGAATCTAACAAAATAGATTCCGCATGACTGAGACTGTGAAATATTTTTAGCTCCTTCATTTCTTTATTTTATTTATTTATTTTTTTAAGTTATTTACATAGGGGCTTTGCTGAGTCGGGCAAGTTTGTACTCTGAAGTTTTTCGGAACGTTTCCGGCGTTGATGGATAGCATCTAGGGGATTAAAAAACAAAAAACACCTGACGTAGGTTTCCTTCTTCTGTCTCGAAGACACGGCGGATCTTCGTCAAAGTTAATCCTTAATTATGTCGTGTAATTTCTAAATATTCCACAATCTGTTTTCTGTCATAAGGGAACAACACATCACTCGAGGATTTTCTGCTAATGATAAGCTGTCAGAGGTGCAGCTGTCTGGAATAAATTTCCATGAGCCGTCATCAACAGGAATTCCCCAAACATCTGAGACGCAACAGAATAGAAAGGAAGAAAAATAGGAGGATGAAGAAGAATGTTTCAATCAGCAGCCGGAAGAATGGAAGTGAGGTTTGGAAGTGACGGTTCAGGAATAACACGTTTAAATGCTGCTGGATTTCTGACACATGTTCCAGAGAAATTTGGAAAAAATAAATTATTTGCTGAGACTTTAGAGAGAAATGGGATATCAGGCTCCATCATGAAGGTCCGGTCAGTCAGAGATGGCGTCCGGGTCAGTTAACTAAACTACTTAACCTTTATTAGGTTTACTAAAGTGTATGGAACGCTGGACTGTATAGGGGAGCATGGTGACTTAGCGGTTAGCACGTTCCCTCACACCTCCAGGGTTGGGGGTTCGATTCCCGCCTCCGCCTCGTGTGTGTGGAGTTTGCATGTTCTCCCCCCGTGCCTCGGGGGTTTCCTCCGGGTACTCCGGTTTCCTCCCCCGGTCCAAAGACATGCATGGTAGGTTGATTGGCATCTCTGGAAAATTGTCCGTAGTGTGTGTGTGTGTGTGTGTGTGAGTGAATGAGAGTGTGTGTGTGCCCTGTGATGGGTTGGCACTCCGTCCAGGGTGTATCCTGCCTCGATGCCCGATGACGCCTGAGATAGGCACAGGCTCCCCGTGACCCGAGAAGTTCGGTTAAGCGGTAGGAAATGAATGAATGAATGAACTGTATGGAACGCTGAATTTTAGGGAACGCTAAAGTGAGTGGAATGTTGAAGTGTACGGATCACTGAAGTGTAAGGAACTCGGGTTGCGCTATACAGTGTATATATATATATATATATATATATATATATATATATATATATATATATATATATACATACAGTAGCACAGCCCTGTGTATTTATCTCTCTATCTTTTATTTATCCGTTCGACGTATCAGTGCAGCGGATTTCAACTTTCCAGGCATGTAGCCTCCATTCACAAGGTCTTGTTTGCATTCACATTGTGCTGTTGTGAGTTTCAGAAAAACATTTTCTTTTCGTGTCCTCAAGGGCCGTTCTTTAATCATTCCTTTAATCAGTCCAGGTTTTGAGGTCTTATCTCCAGCTCTGGATCGATAGGATAAATAATGTTCTACATCCCAATTGGAGGGTCAGTGCATTGCTTTTCACTATCACCACCATCGCACAACAGCAGCAGATAAATACACCGCCGATCTGATCCAATCCCTCAGCTCGAACCGAGCCAAATCTGCCACCTGGAGTCGATCTGCTCCTAATCCTTTAAGCTTCGATAACAGACGATTTAAAAGAGAATGCATTCTGACGAATATATAATGAGATTTTGTCAATAATTCTATAATGTTTTTTTCTTTAAGTTGTCGTGTAGTAATAAGACTCGGTGGCTGGAGTGGCAGCTACACGTTTGTGTGTTTATACATCCCTTGTATCTTTCATATCTTATGTAAAGTTGTACAGAGTACTGAAGTGTACAGAGTACTGAAATGTACAGAGTACTGAAGTGTACAGAGTACTGAAGTGTACAGAGTACTGAAATGTACAGAGTACTGAAGTGTACAGAGTACTGAAGTGTACAGAGTACTGAAATGTACAGAGTACTAAAATGTACGAGTACTGAAGTGTACAGAGTACTGAAGTGTACAGAGTACTAAAATGTACAGAGTACTAAAATGTACGAGTACTGAAGTGTACAGAGTACTGAAGTGTACAGAGTACTAAAATGTACAGAGTACTGAAGTGTACAGAGTACTGAAGTGTACAGAGTACTGAAATGTACAGAGTACTAAAATGTACGAGTACTGAAGTGTACAGAGTACTGAAGTGTACAGAGTACTAAAATGTACAGAGTACTGAAGTGTACAGAGTACTAAAATGTACAGAGTACTGAAGTGTACAGAGTACTGAAGTGTACAGAGTACTAAAATGTACGAGTGCTGAAGTGTACAGAGTACTGAAGTGTACAGAGTACTAAAATGTACAGAGTACTGAAGTGTACAGAGTACTAAAATGTACAGAGTACTGAAGTGTACAGAGTACTGAAGTGTACAGAGTACTAAAATGTACAGAGTACTGAAGTGTACAGAGTACTAAAATGTACAGAGTACTGAAATGTACAGAGTACTGAAGTGTACAGAGTACTGAAGTGTACAGAGTACTAAAATGTACAGAGTACTGAAATGTACAGAGTACTGAAGTGTACAGAGTACTGAAGTGTACAGAGTACTAAAATGTACAGAGTACTGAAGTGTACGAGTACTGAAGTGTACAGAGTACTGAAATGTACAGAGTACTGAAATGTACAAAGTACTGAAGTGTACAGAGTACTGAAGTGTACAGAGTACTGAAATGTACAGAGTACTGAAGTGTACATAGTGCTATATTGTGTGATGTACTGAAGTGTACAGAGTACTGAAGTGTATGAGTACTGAAGTGTATGAGTACTGAAGTGTACAGAGTACTGAAGTGTAGAGAGTACTGAAGTGTATGAGTACTGAAGTGTACAGAGTACTGAAGTGTATGAGTACTGAAGTGTACAGAGTACTGAAGTGTACAGAGTACTGAAGTGTACAGAGTACTGAAATGTACGAGTACTGAAGTGTACAGAGTACTGAAGTGTACAGAGTACTGAAATGTACAGAGTACTAAAATGTACGAGTACTGAAGTGTACAGAGTACTGAAGTGTACAGAGTACTAAATGTACAGAGTACTGAAGTGTACAGAGTACTAAAATGTACAGAGAACTGAAGTGTACAGAGTACTGAAGTGTACAGAGTACTAAAATGTACGAGTGCTGAAGTGTACAGAGTACTGAAGTGTACAGAGTACTAAAATGTACAGAGTACTGAAGTGTACAGAGTACTGAAGTGTACAGAGTACTAAAATGTACAGAGTACTGAAGTGTACATAGTACTAAAATGTACAGAGTACTGAAGTGTACAGAGTACTGAAGTGTACAGAGTACTAAAATGTACAGAGTACTGAAATGTACAGAGTACTGAAGTGTACAGAGTACTGAAGTGTACAGAGTACTAAAATGTACAGAGTACTGAAATGTACAGAGTACTGAAGTGTACGAGTACTGAAGTGTACAGAGTACTGAAATGTACAGAGTACTGAAATGTACAAAGTACTGAAGTGTACAGAGTACTGAAGTGTACAGAGTACTGAAATGTACAGAGTACTGAAGTGTACATAGTGCTATATTGTGTGATGTACTGAAGTGTACAGAGTACTGAAGTGTATGAGTACTGAAGTGTATGAGTACTGAAGTGTACAGAGTACTGAAGTGTAGAGAGTACTGAAGTGTATGAGTACTGAAGTATACAGAGTACTGAAGTGTATGAGTACTGAAGTGTACAGAGTACTGAAGTGTACAGAGTACTGAATGTATACTGTTGGAAATGCTCAATTATATGGAATCCTATACTTAACTGAAGTACTGAAGTGTACAGAGTACTAAAATGTACAGAGTACTGAAATGTACAGAGTACTGAAGTGTACAGAGTACTGAAATGTACAGAGTACTGAAGTGTACGAGTACTGAAGTGTACAGAGTACTGAAATGTACAGAGTACTGAAATGTACAAAGTACTGAAGTGTACAGAGTACTGAAGTGTACAGAGTACTGAAATGTACAGAGTACTGAAGTGTACATAGTGCTATATTGTGTGATGTACTGAAGTGTACAGAGTACTGAAGTGTATGAGTACTGAAGTGTATGAGTACTGAAGTGTACAGAGTACTGAAGTGTAGAGAGTACTGAAGTGTATGAGTACTGAAGTGTACAGAGTACTGAAGTGTATGAGTACTGAAGTGTATGAGTACTGAAGTGTACAGAGTACTGAAGTGTACAGAGTACTGAAGTGTACAGAGTACTGAAGTGTACAGAGTACTGAATGTATACTGTTGGAAATGCTCAATTATATGGAATCCTATACTTAACAGTATGTTGATGTCAAAGAAACACTGAACCACAGACAAAATCGATTTGTACAAATAAATTTTACAAATTCTTCATTTGTAAAAATTAATTGTACTGAATACTGAAGTGTACTGAATACTGAAGTGTACTGAATACTAAAGTGTACTGAATACTGAAGTGTACTGAATACTGAAGTGTACTGAATACTGAAGTGTACTGAATACTAAAGTGTACTGAAGTGTACTGAGTACTGAAGTGTACTGAATACTGAAGTGTACTGAATACTAAAGTGTACTGAATACTGAAGTGTACTGAATACTGAAGTGTACTGAATACTGAAGTGTACTGAAGTGTACTGAATACTGAAGTGTACTGAATACTGAAGTGTACTGAGTACTGAAGTGTACTGAATACTGAAGTGTACT
>NC_062518.1:1496591-1527350 GCF_022655615.1 Tachysurus fulvidraco
AGTGTATAGAGGTTACACACACACACACACACACACACACACACACAGCACTCAGAGTACTCTGAAATTCTGGTCAGGTGTGTGCCAAAGTGAGCTGTTTCACAACTCTTATTCACTCCATTCTGCTTTGAGAGAGTTTTTTTTTCTTTTCCCAGCTCACAAAGCTCAGTTTGAAAGAGGAGCTTTAGTGTAAGCCCACAAACCACCAGGGAACAATTCCCTACTGACACACAGGGAAAAAAAAGCCCAGCTTCAAACGGGGCCCACAACACCGGAGTGTATTGTGTAGAGCAAAAATACAATGATTAAAAGTGAAATGTTTGTTTGAAGATGATGTTATTTCGGAAAAAAGTCTCTCTTAAGAGGATTTCCATGAAGAAAAGGAACGTGATGGAAAAAGGGGAAAAAAAAAGGGAAAGGAACTGGATAGACTTCCCACGATTTAGCCGGGTTTCTTCTCTAAGCTCTTCCAGGTCTCAAAGGTTTCACGATGTGTTCAAAAGACGTGGTTTTAACTTTAACTGTAACCTAGATACAACATTCTAGACTGAATATTTAAATATCCTGTTTAACGGTCAGCCGTAGAAACGCGGATACGATACGACGACCGACCTTGAAACGAATGACAAACGATGCGTTACCGTTTCTATGGCGACGACTCGTCCGGATGGAAGGAGTCTCCGGTGTCAGAGCTTTGTACCGATCAGAGCGAATGCTGAAGAAGTTTCTCTGATACGGGACAGAAATGATGACGTATTACGTAATGCTCTTTATAATAAATATTAATAAAATGCTTTCAGGAAGGTCACTAATATTCAAATATATAAAAAATAATAATAACTATAGAAATATTGTTTCGAGTTAAAATAAATATGGTTTAAATTATTTCCTATAGTGTCATTCAGTCAATATATTATTAACATAATCACTATTTTTATTTTTTTTATTTTCCATTATTTATTATTATTATTATTATTATTATTATTATTATTATTATTATTATTTATAGTAGTAGTATTATTGTTTTTTTGTTGTTGTTGTCTTTTCTTGTGTTTTTTTATTCTAATTCTAATTTCATATTTATTTATTTATTTATTTATTTATTTATTTATTTATTTATTTATTTATTTATTATATTTTCCCTGTCAGCTTATGGTAGAAGCAGTGAGGAGATTAGTACATTAACGCTGCACAGTTTAAAAAAATGAAATAAAATAAATACATTAACGATTAAACACGCGCTGGAATTAGGGAGGAAATGTGTAATTAAAAAAAAAAAAAGCCAAAACAATACAAAAATTTAATTTTAATTTTATTGACTGTTTAAGACCAGTAAATAATTAAAAGTATATTCTTGTACGTTCTTGTTGTCCTTTAAGCCCTAAATATTAGTCACTGAATATAAAGTCACAACCTTACTCTTTTCTCTTCCTGCCTCGGTTGCCATGGCAACATGTTTGCCATGTTTTCCTCCCTCACCTGTCTTGTCATTGGTCTGTTTCTTCATGTTTACACACGTAACAGAACAGAACTTCTCTCTCCGCGCCGATCGATCGACTCCGGTGAACGACGAGCCCCGGACGGAGTCGTCCAGATTCCTTCATACTTCCTGCTTCGGATGTTTATTCAGATTTTTTTTACCTTTTTATCACATGCAGGTTTTCTCACCTCTCAATTTCTCGTCTTCAGCAGGAGCGCTCGTGTCCCACGTTCTGGAAAAAACATCCCAGAATTCGTTTAATTTCCCACAAAATAAGATAATAAAAATGTTCTATTACAGGAATCGGTACAAAAGGAGTAACACATCATCATTAACCCAAAAAGGAAAGAGGAAGATTATAAATTGGTTGTGTTACCGTTTTTGTCGTAACATGTTTCAGGGGGTTTTTTTTGTCATGTTTCTGAGATCGTTTCATCTTTCCGAATTTGATATCATGCTTTTGAAATTGTTGTCAGTTTGTTGTCGTGTTTCCAAATTTGTTGTTGTAAATGATTCTAAGGTGGGACACGGTGGCTTAGCGGTTAGCACGTTCGCCTCACACCTCCAGGGTTGTGGGTTCGATTCCCACCTCTGCCTTGTGTGTGTGGAGTTTGCATGTTCTCCCCGTGCCTCGGGGGGTTTCCTCCGGGTACTCCGGTTTCCTCCGCCGGTCCAAAGACATGCATGGTAGGTTGATTGGAATCTCTGGAAAATTGTCCGTAGTGTGTGTGTGTGTGAGTGAATGAGAGTGTGTGTGCCCTGCGATGGGTTGGCACTACGTCCAAGGTGTATCCTGCCTCGATGACCGATGACGCCTGAGATAGGCACAGAGGCTCCCCGTGACCCGAGAAGTTCGGATAAGCGGTAGAAGATGAATGGATGAATGAATGAAGTGTTTCTGAATTTGCTGTCGTGCTTCTGTGTGCTGTTGTGTTCTTATTTCCTCGGAACATTTTACACGTTACATTTAAACACTTCTTGCGATTCTTTTTAATCACAGCGGTCCTGCGCCGTCTCCCTTCCACGCGTCTACCTTCCACTTCTGCAGCTAGAATCCTTTAAAAAAGGTTAAAAACCCAAGGCTCATCTTTAAACATGGACTCCGAGGCAGCTGCGCGGGAGACGAGGCTCCTCCGTGATCTTTCTCTTTGAAACGATCTCACTTCACACGACTCGTTATCCTTCTCGCAATTACGGATTCTTTTGACGGCGTGACTTTGCATAAATAATGGCTAATTGAATATAAATGGGACGTGATGGTATTTGATTATCTGTTTTTCATTTTCTGTGAAAGATTATGCAAATCGCGGCTAATCTGCATATCTGCGTACACGGGGAGAAAACTCAAACCGAAATGACTAGGTTATTGTTATTATTATTATTATTATTATTATTATTATTATTATTATTATTATTATTATTGTTGTATTTTTTTGGAGAACACATTATAGGGAAAGTTCTTTAATCTCATGAATGTGGGATTAGTTTCACATTTCGGATGCGGCGCTCCGTGTTGGCGAGACGAGCGAGGTCATTGAGAGCGTGCCAGGCTTTCGCTTGCTTCACTAGGTGAAGACAAAAGGCCTAATGGAGTCGAAAGTGCCTTTGTTATTTTCCTTGAAGCTCCACTGAATCCTGGTATTTGTCACAAGCGCTCATTGTTAGCGGGCAGATGTGGCGGCTGACGGCCGCGTGCCCGTGATGAGTTTACTCTGACATGGCCTGTTTGAAGTTAATGGGAAAAATGAAAAGCCTATTACAGCACTGGATGGTGAATTACAGTTCAGTCTGCCACCTAGTCGTGATCTTTCGGCCTTCCTCGCAATTTATACCGCTGTAGAAAACACAGGCGGCGGCGTGAGCTTGATAAATCCTTCCAGAATGGACTGAAAATGGGACGTCGGCTCAGAAAGCGTAATAACACACTCAAAACAAAATAAATCGACTCGATTCAAAACTTTTCCTCCCTAAAACCTTTGGGATTGAACGACAAAAACTTCTCTCGAACAAAACTTTCTCTCTTTCTCTCCGTCATAGACTTTTACTCTTTAATTCCCTGTTTATTCAAAGACAAAACATTAATGATGGATGATATTTCTGAGAAGAATATCGGTATGTTTTTTTTTTTATTCTTTTTAAATAAATAAGGACACTCAGATTTGTTTTTGATGGCACGCGTTCGTTCACAGATCAATCCGGAGAGATAGATTAATTCAGCGAGCGAGAGAGCGACGCTGGGGGCGGCTCCCGTGCTCGGCTCCCACTGAATTCCGTGTGAAAGTTTTCCTTTCGATTCATATTAAGATCGATTTGTCCAGGTGCATCGATCGGCTGAAATGAGACGGCGAGTCGATGGGGAGTTTGTCATGAGATATTGGATGAGAAAAGTGCAGGAGAAATGTCTATGTGTATTGAATAAAAGTTGTGTGGTGGAGGCCTTATAGAAAAATAATAATTAATGAAATAAAAATGCTGTTGCTTCTGTCGTGGTTCTCTCAGAGAGACTTCACCGCACCATCGCTGGACACGTCAGGTTCTGGATTTATACACGTCTCGAACAGGTCTAAGGGGCAGCAGGGAATGTGGGTTAAAGGTTAAAGTGAGTCGGAATGATCCGGTCAGTGTTCCAGCTGCATGAGTATAAGTGAGAGATTTGTTCTGTTGTTTGATGGAGAACAATGAAATCCAGGCGCTTTCTCAGTGAAAGAAAAAGTAAAAGACTTCATTACGTTTATTGTCCGAACTGTAATCAGATGTAATACATGAATGACATAACCACATTGTGTGTATGGTGTGTGTATGTTGTGTGTATGGTGTGTTTATGGTGTGTGTATGGTGTGTGTATGTTGTGTGTATGGTGTGTTTATGGTGTGTGTATGGTGTGTGTATGTTGTGTGTATGGTGTGTGTATGGTGTGTGTATGGTGTGTGTATGGTGTGTGTATGTTGTGTGTATGGTGTGTGTATGTTGTGTGTATATGGTGTGTGTGGTCTGTTGATGTGGGTGGTGTGTGTGACTGGTGTGTGGGTAGTGGTGGGTCTGGGTGGTTGTGGTGTCTGGTGTGGTTGGTGGGGGTGTGTGTCTGGTGGGTGTGTCTGGGTGTGTTTCTGGGTGTGTGTATGGTGTGTGGTGTTTGGTGTCTGGTGGTGTATGGTTGTGTGTATGGTGTGTGTATGGGTGTGGTAGGGTGTGTGGAGTGGGTGTGGGTGTGTGTGTGTGTATGGTGGTGTGGGATGGTGTGGTGTGTATGGTGTGTGTGTAGGTGGGTGGTGAGTGGTGTGTGTATGGTGTGTGTATGGTGGTGGGTGGTGTGGGGTGTGGTGTGTGTGTTAGTGCTGTGGTGTGGGTGTGGTGTGTGTAGGGGTGTGGTGTGAGTGTGTGTGTAGTGTGTGTGTGTGTGAATGTGTGTGGTGTGGTGTTGGGTGTACTGGTGTGGTGTGTGGTGTGTCGTGTGTGTGTGTATGTGCTGGGGTGTGTGTGAATGTGATTGGTGTGTAGTGTGTAGTGTGTTGTGAGCTGTGTTTGTGTGTGTATGTGTGTATGTGTGTGTGTGAGTGTGTGTGTGTGATGTGTGTGTGTGATGTGTGTATGGTATGTGTGAGTGTGTGTGTGTGTGTTGTGTGTTTGTGTTGTGTGGGTGGTATGTGTTGTGTGGTGTGTGTGTGGTGTGTCGTGTGGTGTCTGTGTGGTATGGGTGTGTGTGTGTGTGTGTGTGTGTGTGTGTGTGTGTGTGTGTGTGTGTGTGTGTGTGTGTGTGTGTGTGTGTGTGTTTGTGTGTGTGTGTGTTGACCTGCTGTTCTTACTGTTTTTCTCTGACTTCACACTTTCTGTAAACAATCTCGTCTTTTCTTACAGAAATCTGCTCTGTTTTTATTACTGCAGTGTTTTGGGAAGTTTTTTCTGCTTCCCCACAAAACATCAGCATGAAAACCTCATCATGTTGTTTGTCCTTTAAAGAACCGTGCGCTTAATTGTTCTTGGTTTTTTTCTTTAGTTGATTATGTGGCACGTTTACAAAATTTCATCCCTCCTCCACTCCCCCCAGGCACTTCCTCTTATACACCACTTTCATTTCTAAACTATACTTTTTTTGTTTTCTTTTACAAACTTTTTGTTGTGTGAAAAAAAAAACAATTAACAAGGTCATTAAGCACAATTAGATTCAATTAAAAGACAAAACATATCTCATTTATTCATGCAGCATGGACTTTCTAAAAGTAGATAAAGTCGGATTTCTTTTTTTTTACACCGAATTACAATCAAATGAATCTCCTCGAGGCGAAACACTACAGGTAAAGAGTTCTGTTGGCTTTGTAATTTAAAAAAAAAATACATTAATTTATGCAAATAGGCTTTACCTAATTAAATGTGTCAATTTGCATAACAACTAAAATCTCTGAATGATATTAGAATTTAAATGTCTTCAAAGAGGAAAAAAAGCTTTTGGTGAAAAATACATTGTTTTTATTGTTTAATTCAGAAAAATCTGCAAAGTGCTGTTCAAAAAAAATGCTTTGATGTACTTTTAATCAAACATTTTGAAAAAATGTTTGTTTTTTTTTGGTTAAAAAAGATAAAGGAATGATGATCTGATCAAAACATATAAAAGGGACAAATGTAATATATGATATTTCTGTATTTCTACAATATGTGTCGAATTGATTGAGTGTGTGAGTGAGTGAGTGAGTGAGTGTGTGAGTGTGTGTGTGAGTAAGTGAGTGAGTGTGTGAGTGAGTGTGTGAGTGAGTGAGTGAGTGAGTGAGTGAGTGAGTGAGTGAGTGAGTGAGTGAGAGTGATGTGTGAGTGTGTGTGTGAGTGTGTGAGTGTGTGTGTGAGTGAGTGAGTGAGTGAGTGAGTGAGTGAGTGAGTGAGTGAGTGTGTGAGTGAGTGAGTGGGTGAGTGTGTTTGAGTGAGTGAGTGAGTGAGTGAGTGAGTGAGTGAGTGAGTGAGTGAGTGAGTGAGTGAGTGAGTGTGTGTGTGTGAGTGTGTGTGTGTGTGTGTGTGTGTGTGTGTGTGTGTGTGTGTGTGTGTGTGTGTGTGTGTGTGTGTGTGTGTGTGTGAGTGAGTGTTTGAGTGAGTGAGTGAGTGAGTGAGTGAGTGTGTGAGTGTGAGTGAGTGTGTGAGTGAGTGCGCTAGTGTGAGTGAGTGTCTGTGTGAATGTGTGGGTGTGACTGAATGTGTGAGTGTGAGTGAGTGTGTGAGTGTGAGTGAATGTGTGAGTGTGAGTGAGTGTGTGAGTGTGAGTGAATGTGTGAGTGAGTGTGTGTGTGTGAGTGTGAGTGAGTGAGTGAGTGTGAGTGAATGTGTGAGTGTGAGTGAATGTGTGAGTGTGAGTGAATGTGTGAGTGTGAGTGAGTGTGTGAGTGTGAGTGAATGTGTGAGTGTGAGTGAGTGAGTGAGTGTGAGTGAATGTGTGAGTGTGAGTGAATGTGTGAGTGTGAGTGAATGTGTGAGTGTGAGTGAATGTGTGAGTGTGAGTGAATGTGTGAGTGTGAGTGAATGTGTGAGTGAGTGTGTGTGTGTGAGTGAGTGTGAGTGATTGATTGATTGATTATAGTTTCCTTATATTAAGTATCTGAGTTAAAGTCAATAACATTATAGTGATTATAAACAGTGATTTTCTGATTAATAACTTCAGTAAAGTTAATAACAAAAGAACGTTCACTGCCTAAACTCTTCTATCCTGAAGATGCTTCATCCTTATCTCTGACTGTAACAAAGCTTGTGTACATGTGAGGAATTACATTTTTTTTTTTTTTCAAGATGTTCGAATCCGAATCTTCTGACCAATCAGAATCTTTAATGTAACATCGCTGTGGACCGAAAGTTTTATAAGGGATTATTAAGGACGCCGGTGCTATATGAGGTTAAAGTTCTCTTTCAGCGCTCGTTTTGTCCGTATTTATGCACCAGGAAGGATTCTGGTTTGTATTCCACTTCAGCCTGATGATCAAAGTCAGCGCGGTTGTTTTATCCATATTGCTGCTGGAAGACAAATTATCGTCTGGAAGAAAAAGGACAGACGCCTTTGAAAGAGGCTGGAGATTGAATGCATAACTATGAGGGTCCGTGTTCCTTGACAGCTGCAGATTAGACAATGAAAGTACGAGGCATCAACATGGATCACACGCAGCCTCTTGAAGCTTTCGCCTAAACGGGAAAGGGAGGGATGCACGGACGATCGCTCCTCTAAATGATGATTGATCTTTCTCTCAGCGTTAGCTCAACTGCCAAATGCATGTGATTAAAGAGTGCTCAGTATATCCACTTAAACACCAGGGTGTGACCCACATGACCATGGAAATAACAGCTACAGGCTCATTGACTGATATGTGCCTGCCTTCTTAGCCTGCTTTTCTCATCACCCTCTAATTGGGGCAGAGTTCGACTGCAGATGCTTTCGCATTTTAAAAAGCTGCCACTCAAACTCCGGTCGCTTTATTCAGCCCCAGTCATTTTACTTAAAAGTCTGAAAGAAATAAATCGTTTTATCCGACTCGTTGATCTCAGGCGCTGCGAAACCGATTCAGAGTGAAATCGATCCTTTTGGTGGGGTGTCCTTGTGATTCGGTTTGATTTGAAACCAAATTGCAAAACAGTTCAGTCATAAATACTGTGATGGAAAAAAAAAGGTAAAAACTTTTATCTTTATGTGAAAGCGCTAGTGACGTGTCATTCATTTTTTCAAGCTGTCTGAAAAATGATCAGTATGTCCTGTATTAAGCAGGAGGTCCTGAATCAAATACAGTAGGGAGTGAATCGAATACAGTAGCTACTGAATCAAATGCAGTAATGAGTGAATTCGAATACAGTAGCTACTGAATCAAATGGAGTAATGAGTGAATCGAATACAGTAGCTACTGAATCAAATGGAGTAATGAGTGAATCGAATACAGTAGCTACTGAATCAAATGCAGTAATGAGTGAATTCGAATACAGTAGCTACTGAATCAAATGGAGTAATGAGTGAATCGAATACAGTGGCTACTGAATCAAATGCAGTAATGAGTGAATTCGAATACAGTAGCTACTGAATCAAATGGAGTAATGAGTGAATCGAATACAGTAGCTACTGAATCAAATGGAGTAATGAGTGAATCGAATACAGTAGCTACTGAATCAAATGCAGTAATGAGTGAATTCGAATACAGTAGCTACTGAATCAAATGGAGTAATGAGTGAATCGAATACAGTAGCTACTGAATCAAATGGAGTAATGAGTGAATCGAATACAGTAGCTACTGAATCAAATGCAGTAATGAGTGAATTCGAATACAGTAGCTACTGAATCAAATGGAGTAATGAGTGAATCGAATACAGTGGCTACTGAATCAAATGCAGTAATGAGTGAATTCGAATACAGTAGCTACTGAATCAAATGGAGTAATGAGTGAATCGAATACAGTAGCTACTGAATCAAATGGAGTAATGAGTGAATCGAATACAGTAGCTACTGAATCAAATGCAGTAATGAGTGAATTCGAATACAGTAGCTGCTGAATCAAATTGAGTAATGAGTGAATCGAATACAGTAGCTACTGAATTGAATGAAATAATGAGTGAATCGAATACAGTAGCTACTGAATCAAATGCAGTAATGAGTGAATTCGAATACAGTAGCTACTGAATCAAATGGAGTAATGAGTGAATTCGAATACAGTAGCTACTGAATCAAATGGAGTAATGAGTGAATCGAATACAGTAGCTACTGAATCAAATGCAGTAATGAGTGAATCGAATACAGTGGCTACTGAATCAAATGGAGTAATGAGTGAATCGAATACAGTAGCTACTGAATCAAATGGAGTAATGAGTGAATCGAATACAGTAGCTACTGAATCAATTGCAGTAATGAGTGAATTCGAATACAGTAGCTACTGAATCAAATGGAGTAATGAGTGAATCGAATACAGTAGCTACTGAATCAAATGCAGTAATGAGTGAATTCGAATACAGTAGCTACTGAATCAAATGGAGTAATGAGTGAATCGAATACAGTGGCTACTGAATCAAATGCAGTAATGAGTGAATTCGAATACAGTAGCTACTGAATCAAATGGAGTAATGAGTGAATCGAATACAGTAGCTACTGAATCAAATGCAGTAATGAGTGAATTCGAATACAGTAGCTACTGAATCAAATGCAGTAATGAGTGAATCGAATACAGTAGCTACTGAATCAAATGGAGTAATGAGTGAATCGAATACAGTAGCTACTGAATCAATTGCAGTAATGAGTGGATCGAATACAGTAGCTACTGAATCAAATGGAGTAATGAGTGAATCGAATACAGTAGCTACTGAATCAAATGCAGTAATGAGTGAATTCGAATACAGTAGCTGCTGAATCAAATTGAGTAATGAGTGAATCGAATACAGTAGCTACTGAATTGAATGAAATAATGAGTGAATCGAATACAGTAGCTACTGAATCAAATGCAGTAATGAGTGAATTCGAATACAGTAGCTACTGAATCAAATGGAGTAATGAGTGAATTCGAATACAGTAGCTACTGAATCAAATGGAGTAATGAGTGAATCGAATACAGTAGCTACTGAATCAAATGGAGTAATGAGTGAATCGAATACAGTGGCTACTGAATCAAATGGAGTAATGAGTGAATCGAATACAGTAGCTACTGAATCAAATGGAGTAATGAGTGAATCGAATACAGTAGCTACTGAATCAATTGCAGTAATGAGTGAATTCGAATACAGTAGCTACTGAATCAAATGGAGTAATGAGTGAATCGAATACAGTAGCTACTGAATCAAATGCAGTAATGAGTGAATTCGAATACAGTAGCTACTGAATCAAATGGAGTAATGAGTGAATCGAATACAGTGGCTACTGAATCAAATGCAGTAATGAGTGAATTCGAATACAGTAGCTACTGAATCAAATGGAGTAATGAGTGAATCGAATACAGTAGCTACTGAATCAAATGCAGTAATGAGTGAATTCGAATACAGTAGCTACTGAATCAAATGCAGTAATGAGTGAATCGAATACAGTAGCTACTGAATCAAATGGAGTAATGAGTGAATCGAATACAGTAGCTACTGAATCAATTGCAGTAATGAGTGGATCGAATACAGTAGCTACTGAATCAAATGGAGTAATGAGTGAATCGAATACAGTAGCTACTGAATCAAATGGAGTAATGAGTGAATCGAATACAGTGGCTACTGAATCAAATGCAGTAATGAGTGAATTCGAATACAGTAGCTACTGAATCAATTGCAGTAATGAGTGGATCGAATACAGTAGCTACTGAATCAAATGGAGTAATGAGTGAATCGAATACAGTAGCTACTGAATCAAATGCAGTAATGAGTGAATCGAATACAGTAGCTACTGAATCAAATGCAGTAGGGAGTGAAACAAACTGAACAAACTAATTCAAATTAACTTTAAGAATTAAATCATTATACAAATACCTACCTTTAAACATTTTGTGTTTGTTTTATCAAATGTCCAGAACTTTTTTATTTTGCTTAATTTTAGCTTTATATTTTGCTTTATCTCTGTCTTTGGTCCACTTTAGCAGAACTAGAAATAAGCCAAAACACACATGTATACACATTGATTCACTTCCTGAGAGACTTGATTCAGAGTCGATTCAAAGTCGAATAACTTTCACCACAGCATTTCTTCAAATATGGACATACACACACACACACACACACACACACACACACACACACACACACACACACACACACACACACACACACACACACGTATCCTGCTCTAATGCTCTAAACCCTGTGTATGTCATATTTCCCTTCAGATTTATTATTTTATTATACAAGGCTTTTTTTGTTTGTTGGTTTTTAAATCGCATTACGCTGACCTCAGCATTACGGCTTCATGAATGATCTGGACATAAATTCCAAACCCTTCGTGTAAAATCATTTCATCCGGACGATTTGGCATCCAGCGTTTGTTCCATATGGTGTTCAGTTGATATGGGAGTTATTCTGGGATTTAACTGTTGACTGTGACTCGCCTCCAAGTTTGCACAGAGACAAAGCCAAATCTGGATATCTCGGCCACCGGTACACAAATCTTTCAGTATCACGAGAGAATGCTGCCTGTAATCTTTATTGCCCAAGCAAATAGGGTTTCTAAATCTCTCGAGAAACGGCAATAAAGTTTGCCGTTCCAGCCACGTCAATCCGTCCGTCTCTCCGGCTGCTCCGTATCTATTAAAGCTGCCGAGTCAGAATATTAATACACAATGACATTATGACATGAGGGATGTTCCACAATGCAGCTGAGTGACATTTACATTTTCTAAAGACAGTTCAGTTTCTCTCAAATGCTATTAAATTGATTTTGCTACAGGTTTGGACATGATTGTTATTTATAATTATTTTATTGCTGAAGAGCAGAAAGAATGTGAAAACTTTTAGCCTTTTTTAACTCGTTATTTACTCCAAAAGTCCAGGTAGAGAAACGGGTCAGAAGTCTTACGTCTGCTGGAGCTACAAAGATACTGTAGCTAACTGGAATTTCCTATCTTGTCTTGTCTTGTCCCATCCTGTCCTGTCTTGGTCCATCCTGTCACGTCTTGTCTTGTCTTGTCCCATCCTGAATCTTTTACTGAAGCAATTAATGCCCGAAATGGAAGCCATAAAACCAATAAAGTTCTAAAAATAAATCCAAGTCCAGTTTTTTGCGATAATTCCATCTTTAGATTCCTGGGGTGTACGGTGGCTTAGAGGGTAGCACGTTTGCCTCACACCTCCGGGGTCGGGGGTTCGATTCCCGCCTCCGCCTTGTGTGTGTGGAGTTTGCATGTTCTCCCCGTGCCTCGGGGGTTTCCTCCGGGTACTCCGGTTTCCTCCCCCGGTCCAAAGACATGCATGGTAGGTTGATTGGCATCTCTGGAAAATTGTCCGTAGTGTGTGTGTGTGTGAGAATGAGAGTGTGTGTGTGCCCTGTGATGGGTTGGCACTCCGTCCAGGGTGTATCCTGCCTCGATGCCCGATGACGCCTGAGATAGGCACAGGCTCCCCGTGACCCGAGAAGTTCGGATAAGTGGTAGGAAATGAATGAATGAATGAATGAATGAATGAACGAACGAACGAATGAATGAATCCTAGGGATGGGGATGAAATTGTCACAATTAAACACGGTGAGGCAAAGAGGCGAATGAGGATCCAAATGCAGTCTGAGATTTAATGACAAAAAACAAGCAACAGATAAACAGATAAGCAGGCAGAACAGAGCAGAACACTGACCGGAACAGGGGACAGGAACAGAGACATAACCAGACAACACACTACACCAACACCGACTCACAACAGGGAAATGAACAAACAAAGTAGATATAGGGGACAAGAACCAATCACAAGACGGAGGCAATCACAGACTAAGACAAAACTTTAAATTAAAGTTTTTAAAAATTAAAATTAAAGTTTTTAAAAATTAACCCACACCTTACTGACCAATCAGAATCCAGAATTCATCATGTTTACATATTCTGCTTTTTACCGGTATCAGACTTTGTCCAAGTCAGCAGTCTAAGTTCATTACTCACACAAAGACAAAACAAACATTCTTCTCATCTCTCCGTATCCTGGGGCCTTTTTGTGTTTTAATAAGATTCCTGATCCATTTTTAATTCGACCTACTTTGTGTAATTATTCTCACCTGGTCAGCAGTTTTCTGACTGCGCTTTACTTTCATGTGCTTCCTGGAGCTGAATAATAAGGTTTTTTTTTTCAGTATGAAAAGCAGGAACATCGAGTTGACGCAGCTTTAAACGGCCGCTGTCTCGAGCGGCTCTTTTTTTTTTCCTCCCGCAGAGATTTCCGTTACGAAGAGTCAAATCTGTTTTTTTCTAAGACTTCACACCACATCGATCAGAATCCGGAACGAAAGGCGGGTCGAGGCGTGCGGACGGCGAACCTTTTCCTCGTCGTCCTCGGCTCCGGCGTCTGCAAATTCGGCTATTGTGAATTTGTCGTAATTTGGAAACAGTCAGTCAAAAAAGGGTCTCGGCAGAAAGATGGAGGAAAACGATTGGATATTTCATCATCCTGGGATCGGCAGTGGATGTGTGAGGTCACCTCGGTGTTGATTTCCTTTCTGGTGCCAATAACTGAGAAGAGGACAAACAGGACAAAGGGTTTCATGTCAAAACAAATCATAGGACAGATTCTTATTATGCAAATCCATCAGGGCTGCTGATATTCGCTCACGTTACGCCCGGAAGCTTATGAGCTTTCTGCAGCTCTCTTCTAAAAAAAAAACTGTTTCTATTTCCATCAGTCTGAGATTTATTTCTTTTTCACTGAAATCCCCAGGTACCCTGAAGGAATTAGTTGGACTTAACGTATCATGAAATGTCTTGGGATGCTGGGAATTGTGTTTTGTGAATTTATCTCTGAAGCCGTCAGATGCACATCATGCTGCTGAAGGCGAGTTAGTGCACGAGTCGGGATGCAGTCGTATCAAAAGGATTTTTTTTTCCTTCTTCTGGGGTCAATTCATCGACTGTTGGAGCTTTAAACCCAAAAAGAAGAAAAGAAGATGGGGTTTGAGGGGGTAGTTGAGGGTGGGGGGTATCACTGGGGCTTTGGGTGTTTGTGAGATGGGGCGGAGTTAGTGTTAGTACATCTATCTATCTATCTATCTATCTATCTATCTATCTATCTATCTATCTATCTATCTATCTATCTATCTATCTATCTATCTATCTATCGATTTGTCTGTCTGTCTGTCTGTCTGTCTGTCTGTCTGTCTGTCTGTCTCTTTGTCTGTCTGTTTGTCGGTCTGTCTCACTCTCTGTCTGTCTGTTTGTCTGTCTCGCTCCCTGTCTGTTTGTCTGTCTGTCTCACTCTCTGTCTGTCTGTTTGTCTGTCTGTCTGTCTCGCTCTCTGTCTGTCTGTCTCGTTCTCTGTCTGTCTGTTTATCTGTCTGTCTCGCTCTCTGTCTCACTCTCTGTCTGTCTGTCTGTCTGTCTCGCTCTCTGTTTCACTCTCTGTCTGTCTGTCTGTCTGTCTCACTCTCTGTCTGTCTGTCTGTCTCGTTCACTGTCAGTCTGTTTGTCTGTCTGTCTGTCTCACTCTCTGTCTGTTTGTCTGTCTTTCTCGCTCTCTGTCTGTCTGTCTGTCTGTCTGTCTCGTTCTCTGTCAGTCTGTTTGTCTGTCTGTCTGTCTCGCTCTCTGTCTGTCTGTCTGTCTGTCTCGTTCTCTGTCAGTCTGTTTGTCTGTCTGTCTGTCTGTCTCACTCTCTGTCTGTTTGTCTGTCTTTCTCGCTCTCTGTCTGTCTGTTTGTCTGTCTCTCTGTCTGTCTGTCTCTCTGTTTGTCTGTCTCTCTGTCTGTCTCTCTCTCTGTTTGTCTGTTTCTCTGTCTGTCTGTCTCGCTCTCTGTCTGTCTGTTTGTCTGTCTGTCTGTCTCGCTCTCTGTCTGTCTGTTTGTCTGTCTGTCTGTCTCGCTCTCTGTCTGTCTGTCTGTTTGTCTGTCTCTCTGTCTGCTCAGTCATCCATCTATCCATCTATCTATTGTTCATTATATTTCCCTAACCTAATCATTTCGATCTGTTCATCATTACATTTAATCGTTCCTTTTCTCACCTCACACCTTCAAAAGCAGAGGTTTAAACTTCCATCCATCACACTTAAAGATATTTCTTATTACTTCAGGAAAACTTCATCATTTAAATGTCATTTTAAATCACTATAAGTCTAAGTCGTTCCTATGGAAACGAGTGCATTACTATAAACCTGCACTACTGTCACAGCTACTGTTAGAGAAAAATAATCAACAGCTGACGACCAATCAGAATCCAGAACTCAACAAGTCTTCATTTCTGCAAAACCCATCAATATTAAAATGTTCTCCAAAACTTACAAAAAAAATTATATTATTAAATTTTACTGGATTTTATTTAAAGCATCAGCAGGATGTGGAATGGACCAGAATGTACTAAGCGGCAAACTGAAAATGTCCTATTTTTAAATTCAGCAATTATTTCTGTATAAATAGAAGACAGACAAATAAATAAATAAATAAATAAATAAATAAATAAATAAATAACTGAGAGAGAACCCAAACCTACATGCCAATTAACCTTATAAATCCTTTTTTTATATATCTATATTATGTGTCAGATTTTTCTCCACCCCAGTCATGGTGCGATTACATTTTGATTACTGCGCAGCTCACAGAAGCCCAATTAAAGGGAAAGTGAGACGAGGAGTTTGTATCATTAGTGGAGCACAATGGCCTCTGAAACGAGGTAATTATTGTACACAATCACGCTGAAAAGGTCAGCACAAAAACCGCCAGCACCATCTTCTTCTTCTTCTTCTCTTTTTTTATTTTTTTGCTGCAGAAAACAGAACACTTCACTGTTCTGAGACACAGTACACTTTATAGCTCGAGTCCTCTTGCCGTGTCCTTAAACAGAAACCGGTCCTGCATCTGATCACGGATTTATCCTGGATATACGTCTGAAATCAACCTGAAGTGTTCACACATGAGGCTCACAAGATCCTAAGGTGATTTCTGTAGCACAGGCTAGACACAGCGTTCATCCTCAACACGTCCGCCGTGTCTGATGTGTGTGTGTTTGTGTGTGTGTGTGTGTGTGTGTGTGTGTGTGTGTACGTGTAAATTGCGTACAGAAATCCGATCCGTCTTATTAAACACTACTTACTGTTTGTCTGTGATTTGTTTCTCTTAACTTACAATACGGTTACCACACGGCGCTCCAGAATCATTCTGATTGTTCAGAAGGTGTTCATTTATTTTCTATGACAGTTAATGATATAGGAAAAAAAATGTCTATAGTGTGTGATTGTGTGAGTGAATGAGAGTGTGTGTGCCCTGGTTGGGTTGGCACTCCGTCCAGGGTGTATCTTGCCTCGATGCCCCATGACGCCTGAGATAGGCACAGGCTCCCCGTGACCCGAGAAGTTCGGATAAGCGGTAGAAAATGAGTGAGTGAGTTAATGATATAAGATGGGCTTGAGGGGTAGTTGGGGGGGGGGGTATCACTGGGGCTTGGACGGGGTTGGTGTTTCTACCTTATGGCTTTGATGACATTTTTCAGAAGTTTTTCAGCATCTTCAGGACTTCGCGCTTTACAGTTTCTCAGTAACATCATTTTTATTTATTTATTTATTTATTGCATTGTTAGTTGTATTAACACTTTTTTGCATTAGTTGATAAGGGAGCGACTGGTACAGCGGTTTACAGCTGCGTGAGCATAAGTGACAAGAAGAAGACGGAAAAATAGATGAAATATTTGACGTTGCTCTTTCATAACGAAATAAATCCAGTTCAGTGTGTTTTTGTTTTTTTCTGCAGATCCCTGATTAGATTCATGATTGTAATGATTAATGATTGATATTTTAATATATAACATACACTAAAAGTGGTCGATTGCATACGTTAAATATGTTGTATTTATTTTCCCATAAATATTTCCCACATTATTTATGCAGAAATTAGTTTAGAGCTTATAAATTTATTAATAAATAAATTAATTAATTAATTAACTAACAAATAAATAAATAAATTAAGAAATTAATAACTAAATAAATAATTGAATTAATCAATACATTAATTAATTAATAAACAAACAAATAAAAAGAAAGAAATTAATAAGAAAATAAATAATTAAATTAATCAATACATTAATTAATTAATAAACAAACAAATAAAAAAGAAAGAAATTAATAAGCAAATAGATAATTAAATTAATCAATACATTAATTAATTAATAAACAAACAAATAAAAAAGAAAGAAATTAATAAGCAAATAAATAATTAAATTAATTAATACATTAATTAATTAATAAACAAACAAATAAAAAAGAAAGAAATTAATAAGCAAATAGATAATTAAATTAATTGATACATTAATTAATTAATAAACAAACAAATAAAAAAAGAAAGAAATTAATAAGCAAATAAATAATGAAATTAAATAACTAATTTAACTTATTCATAATAATATCTAGCTCTAACTACGGATTCGTTTCTAGACCCAGTTTATCTTCCTTTGAAAGTAAAAAAATAATAAAAATTTTTTCAGACCTTCTGTTTTTGTGACAATTTATCGTTTAGTATCAACAGACTCACGTCATCATGTTATTACTATGTTATTACTACGTTATTACACACAGTACCTCGTTATAACCCGATATTTGTGTAAGTGAGGACATTAAAGCCGTTGTCAGAGGCAGACTCTGAGTTCTGGTGGAGATGTGGGATCTCCATGTGCTCTTCAGAGACATGTGTGTTGGTTGTAGCTGAAGGCAAAAGCAGCAGCTGGTAATAAAAGCAGGCTGGCAGTGAGAACCGGAGCAGAACTCACGGTCTGGATGTTATACAGAGAGAACGCTCTGCTTTGTTTCTCAAACTCAAAGTCTGATCAATACTCCGAGTCTGAAAGAACAAAGACAAAGAGCAGACGGAGGAGAGAAGAAAACACCATGTACGGGGTTTCTCACCATGGCTGAACTTTTCTTCGGGATTTTTGGCTTCAGATCCCTGATTTTTTTTTTTTCTTTCTTCTTAAAGTTATGACTGTTTTTTTATACACTAACTTACAGTAGGCTGCGTCCGAGTTCCCTCAGATAGACGATGCTATATCTGCTCCTTCGTGTGTCCGAGCTACAAACTAGTGAAAATATAATCGTGTGCAGTCGCTTTCATCTCTGCATCATGTTTGTGATGGGAATAAACAGTGAGAATTACAGAGATCGTACTTTTTTATTTTCATGGAGTGAAGGCAATAAAAAAAACTTTAAAACCGTCCGAGTTTGTCTGCGTGATGTCGGTAAAAATAAACATAAAGGAACAAGACGAACATGTGAGCGACCGATACTGTACATATCAAGCGATGAAATGATTCATCCCAACTCTAAATGTCTCATACAGATACAACTCCCGATAAGGGAAGGAAGGGGCGGGGCTAAGCAGGAAGTGTATCGAGTGGTCTAGGAATGAGTTCATTGAGTCATTATGTTATCACTTCCTGTTCCATTCTAGCTTTTTTTAATGGGTTTTTGGTCCGTGCTTAACACAAGATCGAGATCATTTCACGTTATATTTTACAGAGTAAAAGAACAATAAGATTTCACTCATCAAGTGACTACAAAGTGACGTGACATAAGTGAAAGTGACGTGACATACGGCTAAGTACGGTGACCCATACTCAGAATTCGTTCTCTGCATTTAACCCATCCAAAGTGCACACACACACACACACACACATACACACACCGTGAACACACACCCGGAGCAGTGGGCAGCCATTTATGCAGCGGCGCCCGGGAAGAAGTTGGGGAGTTCGGTGCCTTGCTCAAGGGCACCTCAGTCGTGGCCGGCCCGAGACTCGAACCCACAACCTTTGGGTTACGAATCAGACTCTCTAACTATTAGGCCACGACTGCCCAGGACGCCGGAGATGATCGTAAAAATGATTGCGTCATACAGGAAAACCCGTGACGAAATATCATTTGTTAAATAAAGACTGGAAGAGTTGAAAGCTTAGTTGTGGTGATGTCATGTGAAGTCATGTGAAGTCATGTGACCGTGCTGAAGGTAATAAGTTTGTGAACAAAACGTATCAGAATTGTAAACTTTTTTATTTTTTATTATCTGCAATAATCCAAACACCAGTGAAAACTACAGTACGCTACACTACAGTACACTACACTACACTACAGTACACTACACTACAGTACGCTACACTACAGTACACTACACTACAGTACGCTACACTACAGTACGCTACACTACAGAACACTACACTACAGTACGCTACACTACAGTACACTACACTACAGTACGCTACACTACACTACAGTACGCTACACTACAGTACGCTACACTACAGTACACTACACTACACTACAGTACGCTACACTACAGTACGCTACACTACAGTACACTACACTACACTACAGTACGCTACACTACAGTACGCTACACTACAGTACACTACACTACACTACAGTACGCTACACTACAGTACGCTACACTACAGTACAATACACTACACTACAGTACGCTACACTACAGTACGCTACACTACACTACACTACACTACACTACACTACACTACACTACAGTACGCTACACTACAGTACACTACACTACAGTACGCTACACTACACTACAGTACACTACACTACACTACAGTACTCTACACTACACTACAGTACGCTACACTACACTACAGTACACTACAGTACGCTACACTACAGTACTCTACGCTACACTACAGTACGCTACACTACAGTACACTACACTACAGTACGCTACACTACAGTACACTACGCTACAGTACGCTACACTACAGTACGCTACACTACAGTACACTACACTACAGTACACGACACTACAGTACGCTACACTACAGTACACTACGCTACAGTACGCTACACTACAGTACACTACGCTACAGTACACTACACTACACTACAGTACGCTACACTACAGTACGCTACACTACAGTACACTACACTACACTACAGTACGCTACACTACAGTACGCTACACTACAGTACACTACACTACACTACAGTACGCTACACTACAGTACGCTACACTACAGTACACTACACTACACTACAGTACGCTACACTACAGTACGCTACACTACAGTACACTACACTACACTACAGTACGCTACACTACAGTATGCTACACTACAGTACACTACACTACACTACAGTACGCTACACTACAGTACGCTACACTACAGTACACTACACTACACTACAGTACGCTACACTACAGTATGCTACACTACAGTACACTACACTACACTACAGTACGCTACACTACAGTACGCTACACTACACTACACTACACTACACTACAGTACACTACACTACAGTACGCTACACTACAGTACGCTACACTACAGTACACTACACTACAGTACGCTACACTACAGTACACTACGCTACAGTACGCTACACTACAGTACGCTACACTACAGTACACTACACTACAGTACGCTACACTACAGTACACTACGCTACAGTACGCTACACTACAGTACAATACACTACACTACGCTACACTACACTACACTACACTACACTACAGTACACTACACTACAGTACGCTACACTACAGTACACTACACTACAGTACGCTACACTACAGTATGCTACACTACAGTACACTACACTACAGTACGCTACACTACAGTACAATACACTACACTACAGTACGCTACACTACACTACACTACACTACACTACACTACACTACAGTACGCTACACTACAGTACACTACACTACAGTACGCTACACTACACTACAGTACACTACACTACACTACACTACAGTACTCTACACTACACTACAGTACGCTACACTACAGTACACTACACTACAGTACGCTACACTACAGTACACTACGCTACAGTACGCTACACTACAGTACGCTACACTACAGTACACTACACTACAGTACACGACACTACAGTACGCTACACTACAGTATGCTACACTACAGTACACTACACTACACTACAGTACGCTACACTACAGTACGCTACACTACACTACACTACACTACACTACAGTACGCTACACTACAGTACGCTACACTACAGTACACTACACTACAGTACACTACACTACAGTACGCTACACTACAGTCCGCTAGACTACAGTACACTACACTACTCTAGAGTACGCTACACTACAGTACACTACACTACAGTACGCTACACTACAGTACACTACACTACACTACAGTACACTACACTACAGTACACTACACTACACTACAGTACGCTACACTACAGTACGCTACACTACAGTACACTACACTACACTACAGTACGCTACACTACAGTACGCTACACTACAGTACAATACACTACACTACAGTACGCTACACTACAGTACGCTACACTACACTACACTACACTACACTACACTACACTACACTACAGTACGCTACACTACAGTACACTACACTACAGTACGCTACACTACACTACAGTACACTACACTACACTACACTACAGTACTCTACACTACACTACAGTACGCTACACTACACTACAGTACACTACAGTACGCTACACTACAGTACTCTACGCTACACTACAGTACGCTACACTACAGTACACTACACTACAGTACGCTACACTACAGTACACTACGCTACAGTACGCTACACTACAGTACGCTACACTACAGTACACTACACTACAGTACACGACACTACAGTACGCTACACTACAGTACACTACGCTACAGTACGCTACACTACAGTACACTACGCTACAGTACACTACACTACACTACAGTACGCTACACTACAGTACGCTACACTACAGTACACTACACTACACTACAGTACGCTACACTACAGTATGCTACACTACAGTACACTACACTACACTACAGTACGCTACACTACAGTACGCTACACTACAGTACACTACACTACACTACAGTACGCTACACTACAGTACGCTACACTACAGTACACTACACTACACTACAGTACGCTACACTACAGTACACTACACTACAGTACACTACACTACACTACAGTACGCTACACTACAGTACGCTACACTACAGTACACTACACTACACTACAGTACGCTACACTACAGTATGCTACACTACAGTACACTACACTACACTACAGTACGCTACACTACAGTACGCTACACTACACTACACTACACTACACTACAGTACACTACACTACAGTACGCTACACTACAGTACGCTACACTACAGTACACTACACTACAGTACGCTACACTACAGTACACTACGCTACAGTACGCTACACTACAGTACGCTACACTACAGTACACTACACTACAGTACGCTACACTACAGTACACTACGCTACAGTACGCTACACTACAGTACAATACACTACACTACGCTACACTACACTACACTACACTACACTACAGTACACTACACTACAGTACGCTACACTACAGTACACTACACTACAGTACACTACACTACAGTACGCTACACTACAGTACGCTACACTACAGTACACTACACTACAGTACGCTACACTACAGTACAATACACTACACTACAGTACGCTACACTACACTACACTACACTACACTACACTACAGTACGCTACACTACAGTACACTACACTACAGTACGCTACACTACACTACAGTACACTACACTACACTACACTACAGTACTCTACACTACACTACAGTACGCTACACTACAGTACACTACACTACAGTACGCTACACTACAGTACACTACGCTACAGTACGCTACACTACAGTACGCTACACTACAGTACACTACACTACAGTACACGACACTACAGTACGCTACACTACAGTATGCTACACTACAGTACACTACACTACACTACAGTACGCTACACTACAGTACGCTACACTACACTACACTACACTACACTACAGTACGCTACACTACAGTACGCTACACTACAGTACACTACACTACAGTACACTACACTACAGTACGCTACACTACAGTCCGCTACACTACAGTACACTACACTACTCTACAGTACGCTACACTACAGTACACTACACTACAGTACGCTACACTACAGTACACTACACTACACTACAGTACACTACACTACAGTACGCTACACTACAGTACACTACACTACACTACAGTACACTACACTACAGTACACTACAGTACACTACACTACAGTACGCTACACTACAGTACACTACACTACACTACACTACACTACACTACACTACAGTACGCTACACTACAGTACGCTACACTACAGTACACTACACTACAGTACACTACACTACACTACACTACAGTACGCTACACTACAGTACGCTACACTACACTACACTACAGTACACTACACTACAGTACACTACACTACAGTACGCTACACTACAGTACACTACACTACAGTACACTACAGTACGCTACACTACACTACACTACACTACACTACAGTACACTACACTACAGTACAGTACACTACAGTACACTACACTACACTACACTACAGTACACTACAGTACACTACAGTACAGTACACTACAGTACACTACACTACAGTACACTACAGTACACTACACTACAGTACACTACACTACAGTACAGTACACTACAGTACACTACACTACAGTATACTACACTACAGTACACTACAGTACGCTACACTACAGTACACTACAGTACACTACACTACAGTACACTACACTACAGTACACTACAATACACTACACTACAGTACACTACACTACAGTACGCTACACTACAGTACACTACAGTACACTACACTACAGTACACTACACTACAGTACACTACAGTAAACTACAGTACAGTACACTACACTACACTACAGTACGCTACACTACAGTACACTACACTACAGTACACTACACTACACTACACTACACTACAGTACGCTACACTACAGTACACTACACTACAGTACGCTACACTACAGTACACTACAGTACACTACAGTACACTACACTACACTACACTACAGTACGCTACACTACACTACAGTACGCTACACTACAGTACGCTACACTACAGTACACTACAGTACACTACACTACACTACACTACACTACAGTACACTACACTACAGTACACTACACTACAGTACACTACAGTACACTACAGTACGCTACACTACACTACACTACAGTACAGTACACTACACTACAGTACGCTACACTACAGTACACTACAGTACACTACAGTACACTACACTACAGTACGCTACACTACACTACAGTACGCTACACTACAGTACGCTACACTACAGTACACTACAGTACACTACAGTACACTACACTACACTACAGTACACTACACTACAGTACACTACACTACAGTACACTACAGTACGCTACACTACACTACACTACACTACAGTACGCTACACTACAGTACACTACACTACAGTACACTACACTACAGTACACTACAGTACGCTACACTACAGTACACTACACTACAGTACACTACACTACAGTACACTACAGTACAGTACACTACAGTACACTACACTACAGTACACTACACTACAGTATGCTACACTACAGTACACTACAGTACGCTACACTACAGTACACTACACTACAGTACACTACACTACAGTACACTACAGTACACTACACTACAGTACACTACACTACAGTACGCTACACTACAGTACACTACACTACAGTACACTACAGTACGCTACACTACAGTACACTACACTACAGTACACTACAGTACACTACACTACAGTACGCTACACTACAGTACACTACAGTACACTACACTACAGTACGCTACACTACAGTACACTACACTACAGTACACTACAGTACACTACACTACAGTACACTACACTACAGTACACTACAGTACGCTACACTACAGTACACTACAGTACAGTACACTACACTACAGTACACTACACTACAGTACACTACAGTACACTACACTACAGTACACTACACTACAGTACACTACAGTACGCTACACTACAGTACACTACACTACAGTACACTACAGTACACTACACTACAGTACACTACACTACAGTACACTACAGTACGCTACACTACAGTACACTACACTACAGTACACTACAGTACAGTACACTACAGTACGCTACACTACAGTACACTACACTACAGTACACTACAGTACACTACAGTACAGTACACTACAGTACGCTACACTACACTACACTACACTACACTACAGTACACTACACTACACTACAGTACACTACACTACAGTACACTACACTACAGTACGCTACACTACAGTACACTACAGTACACTACACTACAGTACGCTACACTACAGTACACTACAGTACACTACACTACAGTACACTACACTACAGTACACTACACTACAGTACACTACACTACAGTACACTATACCACAGCACACCACACTACACTACACCACACCACACCACACCACACCACACCACACCACACCACAGCACAGCACACCACAACACACCACATCACACCACACCACACCACACCACACCACACCACAGCACACCACACCACATCACAGCACATCACACCACAGCACACCACATCACACCACACCACACCACACCACACCACACCACATCACAGCACAGCACAGCACACCACATCACACCACACCACACCACACCACACCACATCACATCACATCACAGCACAGCACACCACACCACACCACACCACACCACAGCACACCACAGCACACCACAGCACACCACACTACACTACACCATACCACACCACACCACACCACACCACACCACAGCACAGCACACCACACCACACCACACCACACCACACCACATCACACCACACCACACCACAGCACACCACACCACACTACACCACACCACACCACAGCACAGCACACCACAGCACACCACAGCACAGCACACCACACCACACCACACCACACCACATCACATCACAGCACACCACACCACACCACACCACACCACAGCACACCACACCACAGCACAGCACAGCACAGCACACCACATCACACCACACCACACCACACCACACCACACCATAGCACACTACAGCACACCACACCATAGCACACCACACCACACCACACCACAGCACACCACACCACACCACAGCACATCACACCACACCACACCACACCACACCACACCACACCACACCACAGCACACCACATCACTCCACAGCACATCACACCACACCACACCACACCACATCACACTACACCACACCACACCACACCACACCACACCACACCACACCACATCACACCACACCACACCACACCACACCACACCACACCACACCACAGCACACCACACCACACCACACCACATCACACCACAGCACACCACACCACAGCACACCACACCACACCACATCACACCACACCACACCAGAGCACACCACAGCACACCACACCACATCACAGCACACCACACCACACCACAGCACAGCACATCACATCACACCACACCACACCACACCACACCACAGCACACCACACCACATCACAGAACACCACACCACACCACACCACATCACACCACACCACAGCACACCACACCACAGCACACCACACCACATCACACCACACCACACCACACCACATCACACCACACCACAGCACACCACACCACATCACACCACACCACACCACACCACACCACACCACACCACAGCACACCACAGCACACCACACCACATGCTTCCCTCCTGACGATTTTCCTGAGAGAGCAAACTTCACGGAAAACATGGATCATCCAGACACACAATTAACACATCAGACGTAACTCGTCACACAGAGTACAGCTCCGACGCCATCGGTAGCGGTTTTGAAGGAAACAAGGTGGATGAGGTGATAAGACGGGGCGGATTTGCCATGTTGTTGACGCTAGTTGGTGTGAGGGGAATTATTTTACACAGGAACAGGAGGAGAAGAAGAAGAAGAAGAAGAAGAAGAAGAAGAAGAAGAAGAAGAAGAAGAAGAAGAAGAAGAAGAAGAAGAACTCCAGGGTGAGGCTCAGGGGGATCTTCGTCTGATATCACAAAGGAATTAAACAAATTTCATGGAAAAGCAAACTTCTTCACACCTCTGATTCTTCATATGTTTTCTGCAACCAACACTAGGTACAGTACACTACAGTACAGTACTGTGTGTGTGTGTGTGTGTGTGTGTGTGTGTGTGTGTGTGTGTGTGTGTGTGTGTGTGTGTGTGTGTGTGTGTGTGTGTTTTATCTCCACATGAGACTTCAGAGTTTTCTTCATCTCTGAACTTCTCAGAACTGTTATCTTTTTTCGTCACCTATTTTCTCGTCTGCTTCTCTTTTATCTTCTTCTTCTCCCTTTTTTGGACCAGAACCCTTCATCTCCGCAGCTTCACACTCCTGATATTAACTTAATTATGTACTTCAGTTGTTGACATGAGAACTCCAGAAGTCTACCAAAGCATGTAATTGAAGCTTTTTTGGACAGAGCTGCCTGTTGCTCGCTTCACACAATAGCGAGATAAAAAAGGCTTTTGGCTCGAAAGCTTGTGTCTCTTTTTTATTTTTTCTTAGAAGACGGAATTACAGTCCAAGTGCAGCATGTAGTTTAACGGGAAAGTTCGTTTTTAAATGTACAAGATAGTAGATAGATAGATAGATAGATAGATAGATAGATAGATAGATAGATAGATAGATAGATAGATAGATAGATAGATAGATAGATAGATACTGTAGATAGATAGATAGATAGATAGATAGATAGATAGATAGATAGATAGATAGATAGATAGATAGATAGATAGATAGATACTGTAGCCACGCCCCCTTCAAGCCCCTCCTCCTCATTAACCTCCTCTAATTCAGCAGATGATACGGACCAATCGGCGTTATGGGGTTTGAAAGCATGATGGTGTGTGTGTGTGTGTGTGGGGGGGGGGGGGCGGCTTGTAATAGACTGGCATCTCATCCAGGGTGTATTCCTGGGATAGATTCCGGATCCTCCGTCTTCTCGACCGAGATAAAGCGCTTCCTAATGATGGATGAATAAATGAATCATTTCTATTAAACTTCCGCAGGTGTACAGTACAGTACACACAACCACTATTCCATTCCATAACATCTTTTAATATCTGCTGAAGTGTGTGTCTGTGTGTGTGTGTGTGTGTGTGTGTGTGTGTGTGTGTGTGTGTGTGTGTGTGTGTGTTGGAATGTTGAATGTCTCCAGATGTCTGCCTTTTAACATCGAGGCTCCGTTTCTTTAGCAAGCAATTAGGCCGAGAAAATAATGTGAAAAGAGACTGGGGAGAAAAAAAGTCCAAATGAAGCAGCTCATTAATTGTGTTCTTCAGAAGCGGCAGCTGCGACGGACTCGTTCTTTCCTCCGGGCCGAGCTACAGATGGAAACCGATCAACGTACGACTCTCACAACTCTCTTTTTCTCTAACGACGCTAATAAGAACGGTGATAATCAAAACAATCAGAATCCGATCGTCTCTTCGAAGAAGCCCGTCTGCGTCTTATCGGGAAGTCGGACGAAGAGGAAGAAGAGGAATGAATGAAAAAAAAAAAGAATGATGTTAAATTTATTATAATGAGATTTATTTATAGCGAAATTCAAAGGTAGTCTGATTAATTATGAAACGTTCCATTTGGGGTGACGGAAAGAGTCGGTTTGGAAAATGAGTGTTTGGTTTTATTAATAAATGATTCAGTCATAATTGCGAGCGAGTCGCAGGACCTCGATGTCAAACCCCGAGTTCAATCAGAGAAGGTTTATGGAATGACTCGTGAAAAAAAAAAAAAAATAAAAGAAAGAAACAATCAGAAAAAACCTCCTTCTTTCCTTTTCCTTTCTCGGGTTGCGGATGTTCGTCGTGCCGGATGTACGATCCCGATCCCTACAGCTATGAATAATAAACACCACTAACCTCTCGTGCTTATTGATTTGTGATTCATTCTGTAATTACGACTCGGTGTTTGTTGATCAGTGAGAAACGCTGCATGGAGAGAAAAAGGAGAAGAAAATATATCGTCTGAGTTTTTGGGTGTAACTCTATACAGTTTAAAATAAATGACTGTAAAACAGAAGCTTATTATTGGTGCTGAATTTATTATAAACGAATCAGTCTCAAAAAAATGTACTTTATCATGATGAAGATGAACAGAAGGAAAAATCTAGGAGCATCGATTCTATTTAATCTTGTTTACGTGGTGGAAAAGTTCCTTGTTGCCATAGCGATTTGAGGTTGGGGGGAACAGAATTAGCATGTGTTATACAGTATGTAACTAGCTAACTTAAACTGAGTGAGGAGAACAAACTGCACAATTAATGTGTGTTTGTTACGTTTAACCTTCAAAAATTTACTTCCTGATTGATGATCAGAAAGAGGAAAAGACGAGCGACTCTGAATAAGACCTCACCGGGCATCGAGGCAGGATACACGCTGGACGGAGTGCCAACCCATCACAGGGCACACACACACTCTCATTCACACACACACACACTACGGACAATTTTCCAGAGATGCCAATCAACCTACCATGCATGTCTTTGGACCGGGGGAGGAAACCGGAGTACCCGGAGGAAACCCCCGAGGCACGGGGAGAACATGCAAACTCCACACACACAAGGCGGAGGTGGGAATCGAACCCCCGACCCTGGAAGTGTGAGGCGAACGTGCTAACCGCTAAGCCACCGTGACCCCGCGTTATATCCATATAATTTGGTAAAATAAATAAACAAGTTGATAAATTGCAAAAAAAAAAAAAACTTATAATAATAAAATTGGTAATCAAAATATATTTAAAAAATACTGGCTAAAAATGTAAATAAATAATATTTGTGATTAGTAAAAAAAAATAATGTTTTTTTAGATAACATTATTATTGCTATTAAAATCGTTAGAATAATGAAGGTAATATAACAGTATTTATAATAAATGTTGAATAAATGATGAAATGTTCTTTAACAAAGAATGAACAGGATTTGTTTACTAAACTTTACTAAATATCGCTTAGTTCAACTTAATCATTTTTACGTGAATAAGTTTATCAAAGTTTCCACTTTATTTGTGTTCAATTCTAAACATTTATATTAAACCTCGTCTCTCTCTCAGCGTTCCTCTAAACGCCTTTGCATGAATTCTCACTGGAATTCTCACACAGAAACTCCTCCATCTTCTCCATCACACGCTTACCACTTTTGGGGTGTGAAACTGAAAAAATGAGGGGTCTCTCTCTCTCTCTCTCTCTCTCTCTCTCTCTCTCTCTCTCTCTCTCTCTCTCTCTCTCTCTCTCTCTCTGTGCGCATGCGTGAGCGAGTGAGCGTGGACGGAGCGTGTGAGCGTGTAGTGAAGGTGTGAGTGAATACTCAATCTTTATTGCTTTTTCTTTATGTTGTATGGTGTGTGTTTGAGTATGAGCATAGAGCTGTGTGTGTGTGTTGTGTGTGTGTGTGTGTGTGTGTGTTGTGTGTGTGTGTGTCTGTGTGTGATGTGTGTTGTGTGGGCGTGCGTGCGTGCGCGCAGCGAAGCGTTTGTAGCGGCTCGTGCCGAGGTCGGCACGAGCCTTTACCTTTACTTTTCCCTTGCTTTCGGCGTCATGGCTCTCACAAACCTGACGCGGGAAACATGGGTTTAAATTGTACCGATGTCCGCGTACTGCACCGAGAAGAGTGCGCCTCAGCAGAGAGGCCCATCGGTAGCCAAGTTATCGGCGTGAGAGCATTGTTTCTGCCGGCCGTATGAACAAGGCAGTGGTAATGTTT
>NC_062518.1:1527850-1547850 GCF_022655615.1 Tachysurus fulvidraco
GCCCAGCTTGCGATGGTGTTCAATAATGTAACTAGATCTGGATGGTGAGATAGCGATGGGGGAGTGATATTGAGGTCATGGTGTCTAAAACGAAGGTCAAGAGGTGGCACCTCACTGGAGCATCAGAGCTAAAGCACCTGCTACTACTGTTAATGCCGATAAGCCAGTTTCTACCTCAGAACCGTGTTCAGTGCAGCTCCAGACACGGCACATTACCGAGCAGAGATTCATGCTTCTTTCCCGTGGAATTCCTTGAGCTTAGGAATAGATCTCTCTCTCTCTCATCTTCTACCGCTTATCCGAACTTCTCGGGTCACGGGGAGCCTGTGCCTATCTCAGGCGTCATCGGGCATCGAGGCAGGATACACCCTGGACGGAGTGCCAACCCATCACAGGGCACACACACACTCTCATTCACTCACACACTCACACACTACGGACAATTTTCCAGAGATGCCAATCAACCTACCATGCATGTCTTTGGACCGGGGGAGGAAACCGGAGTACCCGGAGGAAACCACCGAGGCACGGGGAGAACATGCAAACTCGGCGGAGGCGGGAATCGAACCCCCAACCCCGGAGGTGTGAGGCGAACGTGCTACCCTCTAAGCCACCGTGCCCCCTAGATGTAAACAGAATGCTACAAAATGATTGGACCAAAACTGAAAAAGTAAATTAGCAGGAGCAGGTTTTTAGATGGACCTAAGGATTGTGGACCATAGGGTTCACAGACTAATATCCATGAGGCTACGGATAAAGCGATAACTTTTATCTGTTAGGATGTGGGGTATGTTAGTGGGAGGAGGGAGTGGAAGGACCTGGGGATGTGGGATCTGGAGGGGTGTGTTGGTGTAATGTGTCTGTCTGTGTTTTCCCCTTGTTTCTGTCTGCCGTCTCTCCCTGATGTTAATTGTTGACCCCGCCCACCTATCTGTTACCATGGACACTAATTACATTCATTCTCTTCCCCAGGTGTTTTGTCTTAGTCCTTGTCTGTCTCTGTTTTGTGATTGGTTCTCGTTCACCATATATACTCTGTCTGTTCACTTCAATGTTGTTGGTCGTTGTTGGTGTGTGCATGTCCGTGTTCCCGTTTCCTGTTTGTTCCGCGTTGCCTGCCTGTTTGTTTGTGTTTTGTTTAGTAAAAACCTTTAAACTGCATTTGGATCCTCACTCGCCTTTGTCTCACCGTGTCACGTCGTGACAGTTGGGTTCATAGATCTGTGGTGCCTGGGGCAGAAAAGAGAAGTGGAGGCAAGTTTGAGAGCGAGTTCAGCTCCTGGCCCGGAGACTCCGCAGTCTCCTCCCTGATGGCAGCAGACTGAAGAAGTCGTGTAATGGGTGGGTGGGATCACCTGCAATGCAGGGGGCTTTTCGGGTGAGACGGGTCTCGTAAATGTCCTGGGGGGAGGGGGAGAGAGACACAGATAATCCTCTCAGCTGCTCTCACTATGCGCTGTAGCATCCGGCAGGATGCGTTGCAAGCACCGTACCACACAGTGATGCAGCTCGATAGTATGCTATGGATGGTGCCTCTGTAGATAGAAATAAAAACTTTTGTGAGTTCGGTTGGTTGGAATAGGATCGAGAAAGCATAAAATCTATCGGGATGGGGCAGAAAACCTTCCTTAGGAACCTCTAGTCTTATGGGGTTAAGAGGAATTTGTGAGCCCTGAAGTGTTAGGAAGAAGTCCTAAATGGTTTGTGCAAAATTTAAATAAGAACAGGAATTCTTCCACCTCATGGTGGCAGGAGTAAGATCCAGATGGCAAGAATAGGATCTGGAAACATCTTCGGTTGGTAGCGGAAACGTACGGGTCATAGGTTGGTAGAAATTGGACATAGATGGCAGCAGCAATATTTGGATATGAGCAAGAAACCATGGGTCTCTGATTGGTAGGAATAGTACCCAGATGGCAGGAACAAGAGTTGGATGGCAGTAGAAACTTGTGGGCCTCAGGTTGGCATGAACAAAATTTGGATGGCAGCAGGAACCCCTGAACCATACGCTGGGTAGGAATAGAACCTAGATGGCAGGAGCAGAACTTGGATGGGAGCAGGCACTTGCAGGCCTCAAATTGGCAGGAATAACATCTGGATTGGCGAAGATGCTCGAGGGCCTGAGGGTTTCAGTAGCATCCAAATGGCGTAAGCTGGATTTGGATGGAGCAGGTGCTTGTAGGCCTTAGAATAGCAGAGGAGACTCTGGATATGAGCTGGGCCTTGTGGGTCTCAGGATGGAACAAGCAAGAGCTCCAATAATACTTTAATTAAAGTGCAGGATGGCATCTATTGTGTGTTGCTGTTGAGTTGTGAGGCATCGTGCGATTCTTTCTTTTTATCTGTAGGCGAGAGCTTTTTACTGTTCCAGCTTCCTTAAAGAACTTCAGTAAATATGCTGTTTGCTTAGCATCAGCATTGTATTGAATAACACTGTTGAATATTAAGCAATCTTTTGATCTATCTTTCATTAAGCCTCCCTGTGTGTTTTTCCTGCATTTTTCATATATTCAATTATCCCGTGTGCTTTGCTCAGGAGAAAAAAATGTGCTCTGAGCATCGAAAGTTTCATGTTATTTATTTATTTATTTATTTATTTAGTTTTAATTAGCGATATTACAAGGCTGTTTAAACCCGTGTAATTGGCAATCCTTAGAAAATAATACAACTATCGCTCTCGCTCGCTTTCGGCTTGCCCGCGTGTCGGTGCATGTGTATACGAGAGCCGTGCATGAGTCTGAGGAAGATTTATGTGTGCCGTATATCAGCCATTGTCATGTAGGACATTGTAACTCAGTCAGCAAGCACTCGTTTCTTGTTATTGATGCTCTCTGTGACCTCCCAAGCATTAGTTTTGTTCACAGCAATGTGTGCAATTGGTCTCAAAATGCCAAATTACACACCTCCACCGTGCACAGATCTGATTTTATAAGGCCATTCCTGCAAGTGCTAGACGTCTGCTGACAAATTGCAGGTTTCAAAAGGAACGTCAATGAAGCTTCGGCACAGACTGCAATCAACTTGTTTGACCTCATTGTGGCTCAGAATGGGGTTGATGTATGAGCAAAATTTCTGTCATTCTCAAAGAAAATGGATCGACTGACTGTAAAGTGTCATAAGTTTAATTCTATCACAGAAGGGTTTCAAAAGGATCACTATTGAGTTCCGTTTTGAGCTCGTAGGAGAGACGGGACGTTATGTATTTATTTAAGACTGACTTTAATTACTTTCATTTTTTTCTACCTCCAAATACGGACATCTCCAAAGAACCAAGATAAATGTGTTGTTTTTAGGGATTAAAGGTGCGGTCTACAATTTTTTAAAGCCGATGTCGACATTTGAAATCACCAAAACAAACACGCCGTTAACCCAAACGGGTCCCACCCCCGTAGCGATAGCTCCGCCCACACATACATACGTAACCCGGGCGACTAACGGAAAGAAACGTGTCTTTATCATAGCTGAAGGGAAGAACAATACGATTGTAGATAAACAAACAAGCAAAAATGCCACACAAGCATAATGATGTAAAGGACAAAGGCATATATTAGTTCTGTGTAACAAAGCAAAACCAACGTTACTCACCTATCGAGAAGGAAAAAAGCGCCTCGGCGTCTTAAGTAAAGTCGGCCACATATTCACAGGTGGGAGTTTCCCGAGTCGATAACTCCTGAGCTAAACGCTGTTACTACACAAAACGCGGTTGTAGCTGCCTCTCTACATTACTACGATAGAAAAGAGGTGTTATTTGTGTAGTAACAGCGTTTAGCTCAGGAGTTATTGACTCGGGAAACTCCAACCTGTGAATATGTGGCCAACTTCCTGCTCCTTCAGTTCTCTCCAGCGCTGGAAAGCTGATCCTATATTAACACGTCCTACTTCTTGTCCTTATCGTAAGTCTTTCTTCTCTTTCTTTCTTTGTTTTTATCCTCCATGTCGATGTTAAAACCGCTTTCTGCTAATGTCACACACGCGCACTGAACACTCTCTCCTCCCATATCGACAAGACACGCCCCTTTATGCTAATGTCACACATGCGCACCGAACACTCTCTCCACCCATATCGACAAGACAAGCCCCTTTTTGCTCATTGGCTACATGTTTGTTTTGATTTTTTTTTTGTTTTGAAAAATCAGAGACCCCACCTTTAACATTTAGATCAAGGTGGTGTTTAGCTTTTCGATAAGAAGCTACTCTTATATGTAGGTCACAGGTGTACAGTTGTCACTTTGGATGAACCTTTCCAGGGTCGCTGTAATCCCACCAACAGCATGTTTCTTTGGAAGAATGTTTTCCATGTAAAACTCATTAACGAATCCTAAGAACATTTAATTATCCGTGGAACCTCGAAGAACATTGAACTGTTTCAAACTTCTTAAGTTTCTTGGTGTCACTTTAGACTTTAGACTTTAGACACTTTAGACTTCAGACACTTTAGACTTTCCTGACATTTCTCGTCTCCTGATGGAACAAGGATCTCCGATGTCACGGTCAGAAAAGACGAGCTTGTCTTAAAGTTATTTGCAGAATCACACTTACTACAAGTTACAGCTTTACCTCTGACAGTTATAAAGTGCTGACACTGTAGATTCTTTCCGTAAATGTTAAGTAAGCATTTCCTTAAAAAAAAATTCACCATATCAACACTCGCGTGCTTTCTTTAATCCGTTTACGACGAGCGTCTGCTGTCCGAGTCCCTGTGAGTGAACTGTTATTATAGAAACCGTAACATATTAAAATGAGTGCTCTAATAAAATAAAATCCTGCCCAAATAGAGACGAGCAATCAAAAGCAGCGCGGTAATAACTCATCCGTTTTATCCTCATGGACGACTTGTTTGGGAGAATAAAAGGAGAGCCTGCCTCTGTGCTGATAGAACTCGCTAAACAATAAAGGAACGCTGAAATGATTTGTTGCCTGTGTTTTATGAAAACTGACTTTGTGCCGTGTTCAAATTAGCTTGAACATGTAGACCATGAGCATCGATGTTTCTGCTCGCTCAGCTAGATAGCGCTGTACACACACACACATACACACACACATCCGGTAACAGCACAATATTTAGGTCATATCTAATTAACTTTATTTCCTTTAGTTCAGATAGCACATTAGCATACACCTTTCGTTCCCCATCAAAGGCCTGGATACATTCACCTGTTCACTCCCGTTTACTCGGCATATCATAGTCATAATTATGTTTGCTCATTTACGGAGCTTAATTATAGAGAGAGTCGGTAATTACGGGGGCCGTGAAAAGGTGCGGCGGCTGATCTGAGCCGATGCTCTGACGTTCGTATCATCGCCCGAGGCGCAGAGAGCTAAGAGCAATCAAATATACCACTCATGTGTATAATCACTGATCAAACCTGCTCCGAGGGCAACAGGAACCAGTCGGGGGGCAAAGCGTTATAAGTCCTGATGTCGTTTACATCAACTTGCATTTCCTGAATCGTACGAGAGAAATGTTGATGTTCTTTAGTCCCAGAAGCCCAAATAACACTAAACCCTGCGTCTACACGATACTACATGATATAATGCAAACAATTCGTTATTCGACAATATCGCTAAATCTGTACGATAAAACATGACCCGATTTAGCCGAAGATCGAAAAATGCGAACGATTTCTTCCGAACCTGATATTAAATTTGTGAATGATGACAATTATATATGTAGCAGTGCCAATATATGTACGGCCACATCATCTTGCTAACTAGTAAAATATTTAGACATCAGTTTAAACCATCTACATTCTGTTTTATTCATTCATTCATTCATTCATTCATTCATTCATTTTCTACCGCTTATCCGAACTACCTCGGGTCACGGGGAGCCTGTGCCTATCTCAGGCGTCATGGGGCATCGAGGCAGGATACACCCTGGACGGAGTGCCAACCCATCACAGGGCACACACACACTCTCATTCACTCACACACTACGGACAATTTTCCAGAGATGGCAATCAACCTACCATACATGTCTTTGGACAGGGGGAGGAAACCGGAGTACCCGGAGGAAACCCCCGAGGCACGGGGAGAACATGCAAACTCCACACACACAAGGCGGAGGTGGGAATCGAACCCCCGACCCTGGAGGTGTGAGGCGAACATGCTAACTGTTTAACTGTTACTTTATAAGCCAAATATCTCAGACGTTACACACATAAAACACACCAGCTAGTATAATGTAAATAAAAAGTATGACATGCTAATTATGTATATTTGTATACACTGGAAAACCGTGAGTAATTTAATCTGCATTATCTCTTAGAGCATCACGTTTACACCATCAGCAACACATCAGAGTCTCAGTCACAGTGTATGTTCACTGTCCACATTTAAAGAGCTTTACATCCAATTCTTTTGTTAAATTATTAGCAGATATCTGTACAGTAGCGGCGTCTTCGCGACCTCACGGTTTTGACCGCTCGAATTCTGAGCGTGTTGTGTATTTGACTCATCCTGTTCGTACGGAAGAGGAATACGGAAAGCTGGATAATTGTAACGGAAAAATAAATTAATTAATTAAAAAAGTAATGAATGCAATTGCAAGCAAAATAAAAAATAAAATAAAATGAAGAAAACGTGCAGCCGCGAGAAAACACGGTTTCCCCCATTAGCATTCTCTGGAGCAGAAATGGAGAAGCAAACATTGTTCGTCGGCTTCCATGTGCATCGTGTTTCCTCTTCATCTCGCTTCTCCTCTGGGTTTTACACACACACACACACACACACACACACACACACACACACACACACACACACACACACACACTGTTTTGCACTGGCACCTTCAGCTCATCAAGTCACTGCTCATTTCAAAGCCCTTCAACAAGGCTCCCATTGTGGAGTGTGTGTGTGTGTGTGTGTTTGTGTGTGTGTGTGTGTGTATTTGTGGATGCATGATAGCATGTGCCTGCCATGGTGCTGGCCGATACAAAGGCCTCACACACACACACCGTACTGCCGAGATGCTCAGGGAGTATGGACACACTCCAGGTTGCCATGGTGATATAGTGAATGCCACCAGACAGCGGAAAAAAAAAGCGTTTTAATCACAGAGTAGATGATGAGCGCGTCCAACTGTCCCTCCTCCTTCATCAACACAAACCACAGAGACAGAGTCGAGTCCAAAACTCCAGCCAGGACCTGCGTCCGTGTCAACAGCCATGAAGGATTAAAGAGCTGCACCGAGTGGAACCTCGTTATCGTTACCGCACCTCGTCACCGCATCCCACATCACTGTAGAGTTTAGTCTCAGTTTATTAGAGTTTATTATTAAAGCCTATTTCAGTATCTTAAAGTTTATTGCGGTGGCTTAGTGGTTAGCACGTTTGCCTCACACCTCCAGGGTCGGGGGTTCGATTCCCGCCTCCTCCTTGTGTGTGTGGAGTTTGCATGTTCTCCCCGTGCCTCGGGGGTTTCCTCCGGGTACTCCGGTTTCCTCCCCAGGTCCAAAGACATGCATGGTAGGTTGATCGGCATCTCTGGAAAATTGTCCGTAGTGTGTGTGTGTGTGTGTGAGTGAATGAGAGTGTGTGTGTGGGTATTTAAGTATATTTGACTTTATTTAAGTGTATTTCAGAAATTGTCAGTTTATTAACGTTTATTTGAGTTTTATTAGAGTTGATTTGAATGTAATTAAATATTTCTGAATGAATTTTTTAATTTATTTATAGAGTATTTTACTTTGTAAAGTGTGTTTGTGTTTATTTGTGTAGATTAGAGATTATTTTACTTTATTCAATTCAATTCAAGTTTATCTGTATAGCGCTTTTTACAGTGGGCTTCGTCTCAATGTGGCTTTACAGAACATAAACATAGAACAGAAGTTAAATATAAGAAGAAAAAAGAATTAATATAGTAAAAAATTAAGATATATATAGTTCACAGTGTGTATGTATGGATGGATGGATGTATTTACCCCCTATGAGCAAGTCTGAGGTGACTCAGGCAGCAGTGGCAAGGAAAAACTGCCTTAAATTGGTAAAGGAAGAAACCTTGAGAGGAACCGGACTCAAGGGGGAACCCATCCTCATCTGGGTGACACTGGGGGTGTGATTGTAATATACAGTCAAACAAGTGTTGAATTGGTGTAAAGATCACAATATAAAGTGTGTTTGTGTTTATTTGAGCTCAGTGCAGCGTTCAGTCTTCAGTCTCAGCGTGACTCGACGTGTGACGACTGACTCACTGACACGGCTTACGTTTTTGTTTCAGTGTGCAGGATTTATTTATTAAACACGTTAATGGACACACACACACACACACACACACACACACACACACACACACACACACACACACACACACACACAGGGCTTGTGAGATGACTCTTTTCATTGTGTAGTGGAAACATCTGCAGTCTGAGTATCATCCTTTCTCTTTCTGTCTTTCATCACTATATTTTTCTCCAAGCACTTGCACAAAGCCAAAAAAAAAATTAATAATAATAAAAAAATAATAAAAAATCAGACCCGTGTAGAAAGTGCACCCTTCCTCGTGGCTGCTCGTGGAGTGATTCTGATTCAGATCTTCCTCTCGGCGTGTGTTTACCGCTCTCTGATGTGCTGTCGTTTATTCAGCCGGCTCTGGCCAATCGCCAGGCGCTTTCATCTTTCGCCAGCTCTCGTGCCATCCATTAAAACTTAAGTGTTTTTCAGAGCTGCCATTGAAGCATAGCTTCTGTTTTGCATGTGGAAAAGGTGGGGGTTCTCAATAAACCCTGAACAGCTCTTAGCCAGATCGCTCGGACAAAAGGATTCGGATTCATTTGCACATTGACGTGGGGCTGATTGCTTTGATTTTTTTTTCTCTCTCTCTCTCTCTTTTTGATTTCCCCTCCAAAGCAGAACCTGACCCTCGACTCGCTCGCGTTCGAGTAGCCCGTGTTTCAGATGTACGTGCATCCCACGGGGTTTTTTATTTTTACATAAAATCAGACCATCTTTGATGTAGATGAAAGTAAAATGACATTTCTGACGCCTTAGGATGAGTTTTGTGAAATCTTATAAAAAAGAATCCATCGAAAAAAAAAAAAAAAATCTAAATGAACAGGATGCACCATGGCACGACGAGTGTAACCCCATCTCCTTCTTTCCTTGCCTCAACTTGCATGTGTCTCACACTGGATGGCTTTCAAAGCTCCAAGTATTTCCCCAACGCACACACACACACACACACACACACACACACTCACACACACACACGCACACACACACACATATGTATATGTCAATTGGGATGCAAATCCCTTTCTACGCTGCTGGTTTTATTGGAAGCACATCAGAGAGGACAGGAATATTGACAGTCAGGGTTCAGTCCAACAGCAGTACTGTTCTGGATTAGACGTCATGCTGATGAAGTCGCTGTAACTCACTGTGAGGCTGCTGCTTTACATTTTACAGCTATGGGAGAGGGTCCACTTCGACGGGGTCTCGTTTGTGAGGAGATTTACGCTTCGACGCTTTGATATTTCTTAGTTACTTTTAAAACGTGACAAAAATATTCATTCTTCAAAAAAAAAAAAAAGGGAAGTTCCTTTTGAAGGGCGCCATTACTTTTGCTCCAGTCAAATACTAGTAGCTAGTCTCATTTGTCTTAATTTACGGCTTGGGTTTGGAAACCGATTCCTCTGGGGGGGGGGTTATATTGGTGAATAAGCACGGTTAGCACGTTCTCCTCACACCTCCAGGGTCGGGGGTTCGATTCCCGCCTCCGCCTCGTGTGTGTGGAGTTTGCATGTTCTCCCCGTGCCTCGGGGGTTTCCTCCGGGTACTCCGGTTTCCTCCCCCGGTCCAAAGACATGCATGGTAGGTTGATTGGCATCTCTGGAAAATTGTCCGTAGTGTGTGAGTGTGTGAGTGAATGAGAGTGTGTGTGTGCCCTGTGATGGGTTGGCACTCCGTCCAGGGTGTATCCTGCCTCGATGCCCCATGATGCCTGAGATAGGCACAGGCTCCCCGTGACCCGAGAAGTTCGGATAAGAGGTAGAAAATGAACGAATGAATGAATGAAGTGAATTTAAACCTGAATCCTTACAGTAACACAGCGACTATTAGCGAATTTAAAGACAATAAATTTGAGCTTTCTCGCAATGGAAATGTACAAAAACTTACACAGGATATGAAGGATTTCTCCAGCCAGCTGATCTTTACAGTAAATACAGTAAATACCACATTTACTATTTAAATGCTTTAATGCTAAATGTATTTTTTATTTCATTTTTCTCTATATTGAATAATTTATTAAATAAATAAATAAATAAAACTTTTAGAAGAGCAAAACTAACTTTGTGCTCAATCAGAGAGACTCCACACTAGAGTGATGTTTGGCCAAGTAATGCTCAAAGCTCTAAATCTATATATACACAGCTATAACTCTCGGAAATCGATGAGCGTTACGTAAGACAAGCAGTCGCCGTGTAGCGAAAACACCGTTCTAAAGGACAGACAGAGACGGAGAAACGTTTGAGGCTAAATATCGACATCGTTATTCGATCGTAGAGGTCATCGTTCAGGCCGGGAACAGAAGATGCATCTGCACAGGAGTCGAGTTAGGAAGACGGAAATGTATTTCCCTCCGAGTGGTGATATTTTAATATTTTAACCGAGACTGTATTTTTATTATAGCTCTCATCAAACGGCTAAAATGTACTTCGGCGTCAGCACCGGTGAGATAAAGGACGTGTCATCAGACGGTAAGTAGTCCTAACACGATGTGTTGTTGTGACTGGTTTTATTCATCCTGAGATTTTTATTCCTGACATTATAATGAACAGGACGAGATTGTGACAGGATCCTAATGACAGAATACAGAGAGCTCGTCTTTCGCGGTCGTTCGTACGGCGTGATGTGTAACGTTGTGGTCGATTTCACAAATGGCCGTAATTCTCGGAGTTTATCGGGCTTTAAGAGGGATTGTGAGGTTTTCATATTTGGGCATTGAGTCTAGTTTGGCGTCATAATTATCCAGCTGGATTTTCTCAACACACGTCCTGTTTATCAGCTGCTTTTCGGTCGTAACAAAGACACCGATATGGACGCGAGTGCAACAATTCCAAAGCGCTTTGTAAATTCAGAATAGTAAACCAGGAGACCGTCAGACCTTCGTACGGGTTTCACGAACCAACGAAAGAAGCATGAACATTTAGTCACATCAGGACACGGGTGAACACTAAGGGCCTTTTTACACCGGGTCACTTCGTGTGTCGTCTCTGATCCCATATCTATCTGATTTGTTAAAACTGTCCCGTTTACATCAGGCCACATAAACGCGTCTTGGCGAATCGGATATCGATCCGATCTTTCTACTCCCGCCCAAAATGCTAATATATTTGACCTCATTTCCATGGTAATTGAAACAGAACACACTTTGGTGTCTGCGGTTTTCAGATCGCGATCAAAAAGAAGACCTAAAAACCGGTTACGACGTTTATGCTACAAAAAACAGCGTTTACCGTTTACTGCGTTTTCGCTGGCGGCAGCAGCGCGTTTTAAGCCCCGACGAGACGCCTGGGTGAAAGATCACCTGCGAGTGACGTAGTTCCGTTTGGGAGGAGTATAGCGCTGACGTATGAGGCTCGAACAACCACATGCATTTACACCTGTCCTGTTTAATCTGAAACGCGTCCCAGACCACCTCCTGAAGGGGTTTGTACCATCGGGTTTATATCCGTCTCCAAAACGTTTCTGAGGGCATTTAGACCTGGTCTTTTTACCGTTGGGTAGATATCGGATCACAGAAAATGCAGGAAGTGACCAGGTGTAAAAAGCACCTAAGTGTATACATTGTGCGATGTCATAGCTCAGAGCTTAAGGTGTTGGACTACTGATCAGAATGTTACAAGTTTGAAACCCAGGGTTCACCAAGCTGCCACTCTTCAGCCCCTGAGCAAGGGCCGTAACCCTCAGTTGCTCAGCTGTGTAACTAAGAAACATGTAAATCACTCTGGATAAGGGCATCTGCAAAATGCCGTAAATGCTTGTGAATGTGTGTGTAAGTAAGAACAGGTGAGTGTAAGTTAAATGAGTGGAGACTAGCTAGCAGCCATGGGGAAATGTTGATGGACGCCTGGGTGAAGCTGACAACTAGATATACTATGTTTGGTAAGACTTTACACTAACAGTTCATGATTAATCCTGCACCAATTCCTGGAGTAATATTTACTATACTGTTAGCTAATGATGAGTTAAGGTGTGTAATAATCGGGAACTAATGAAGTACTAACCTTAACTACAACAAGAGTTTATGTGAGAAGAAGGTCGCTAACTAACAAACGTGCGTTAGCAGTAAACAACATCATGCCTGCTCTGGTTCAGACTCAAACACTGGAAAGGAATCTTAAAGCTGATTGGTTTGAAATATTCATTCATTCATTCATTCATTCATTCACTCACTCATCTTCTACCGCTTATCCGAACTTCTCGGGTCACGGGGAGCCTGTGCCTATCTCAGGCGTCATCGGGCATCGAGGCAGGATACACCCTGGACGGAGTGCCAACCCATCACAGGGCACACACACACTCTCACTCACTCACACACTACGGACAATTTCCCAGAGATGCCAATCAATCTACCGTGCATGTCTTTGGACCGGGGGAGGAAACCGGAGTACCCGGAGGAAACCCCCGAGGCGCGGGGAGAACCTGCAAACTCCACACACACACAAGGCGGAGGTGGGAATCGAACCCCCAACCCTGGAGGTGTGAGGCGAACGTGCTAACCACTAAGCCACCGTGACCCCGGTTTGAAATATTGAATACATGAAACATTGTAATCAAATACATGAAACACTGTATTAATCTTACTGTATTGAGCCCTGGGTTCGAGAAACGGACGGAGAACGATGCAAAAGCAGTCGCGAGTCGCGATGAAATGACCGGTGTTTATTAGTTTATTCGTTTAACTGTGCTTCTTTTTATACCTTCGAATGCATCAATCCTTCAACAATGCCCGAGTACACAGCGGCATCCAGCGAATGTGTGTGAATGAACAAGTCTTAACTCGCGGTTACTTCATATTTAATTTACTGTTAATTCCGTTAATATAGTATTAGTCTATAATTATTATCCCCACATTCCGTTTTTAAGAGAAGTTATTCCCCATGTTCACAGGTGCACCCATGAACTCGTTAAACGATTCGAATCCCAGATTGTCGGACCGCAACCACACGAGAACTCCGATTTCGCTTTTTCCTTTTCCATCCGTTTAACACCGCAGGGTCGATCCATGGTCTTACGGCTAAATATATCGGCGTGAGGGCATTCAACATCAAAACGTTGATCGTTAATGTCTGACCTTCTTAGATCTCATTATGTATTTGTCAATTAGGAACACCTGTTATTCTGCCGAAAACTCGATCAGGCGTTTCGGCGGCGAAGCTAAAAATAGTGGCGCTAAATGCAAACACGTTTTCTCACTTTTTCCCTCCTGTTCGCGCCGTTAAACTCGCAGGTGTTTGACGCACATCTGTTCAAACGCCGCGCATCTCGCATGGTCAGTCCGAGTAACAGTAATCACACAGAGATACGCGGGATAAACGCGGCCTCCAGGTTCGCCTACGATCTCATCGGGCTGACGTTTCGGGTTTTTGTTAATAATCAGACTCGTTCGTCGTTCCTGTTTTTTCCCCGGGGACAAAAATAACTTGTTTTGTTTTTTTTTTTTCGTTCCACATCCTGTCTCATTTCTCAAAGCTGCAGAAGGAAGCTGGGTTTCAAACACATTATGGATTTATCATGCCGGATTCATGAAGCTGAGCTTAATCCTTTGTTGTCAGACGTGAGCAGAAAGCCGTGTGTAGGTGAGACATTTCAAAGCTGCTTTTCCCTCTTCTAATTGCCTGCTGGGTAATGAAGTATTGTAATTTCCTGCAGAACTGAAGAGGATCGTGAGCCGCGCTCAGCATGGCGGATATGCCTCCGATGAGCACTTCCACCGCCGCCTCGTATCGCAGACTTTTAGCGGTTATTTTTTCGTCGTGCTCAAGTTTTATTTCCCTCCTGTTTCCATTTTATTCCTCCATAAAGGTCTGTCTCTGTGTTTTTTTTTCCACGGTGTCTTCCTCGTTGACCTTCTGTACGCCGGCCGATCCGGCGGTGTGTGGTACGAATCCCACCCACGTTCTCTCATTTGTATTGTGTGGAGGTCGATGTGGAGGAGAAACGCTGACAGCGTTAATGTACGACTTAACTCATGACACTCCAAAGTTTTGACAGAAACACGTCTGCTTGGTGTCTGTTTGTTTTTGTCGTCTTGTAGCATCTAATCTCGCCTCGTTTATGGCTTGTCTCGTCTGTTTTGTAATGACTCCGAGAGCTTGGACGTGTCCAGAGATGGAGAAGGAGGTGGTTAGGGAGAGGGTGGTCTGGATGGATATACAGTATAGATAGATGGGTGGATGGATGTGGATTGTTAGAGCTTGTGTGGGTTTTTTTGCAATGCCTTGTCTTAATATTATTTTGTCTAGTGTGCTCTTGATTAGTCTGGCCTGAGCTTGAGTAACATAGTTCGGCCTTGACTAGTCTGGCCTCGTTCTGTCAAGCCCACTTCCTTTTGACTCTTGTTTACTTGCATCATCTTGCCTTGTGACGTCTTGTTTAGTTTAGTCTGGTCTGGACTTGTGCTCTGGTCTTATCTTGAGTTTGTTTTGTCTGGTCTTTTTTTATAAGGTCTTGTCTATTACTGACATGTCCCGTCCCCTACTGTCTTTCCTAATCCAGTCTCATCTGGTTCCATTTAGTGTTTTCCTCTGTGGTCTGGTATTGTCTTCTCTGTCTTATATTCTGTAGTCTTGTCCTATCTTGTCTATCCTGTCCTTGTCTGGTGTGGTCATTGTTTTGGTGTAATCTGGTCTTATCTTGTGTAGTGTGTTCTTGTGTAGTCTGTACATGTGTAGTGTGTTCTTGTGTAGTCGGTTCTTGTGTAGTGTGTTCTTGTGTAGTCTGTTCTTGTGTAGTCGGTTCTTGAGTAGTCTGTACATGTGTAGTGTGTTCTTGTGTAGTGTGTTCTTGTGTAGTCTGTACATGTGTAGTGTGTTCTTGTGTAGTGTGTTCTTGTGTAGTGTGTTCTTGTGTAGTGTGTTCTTGTGTAGTCGGTTCTTGTGTAGTCTGTACATGTGTAGTGTGTTCTTGTGTAGTGTGTTCTTGTGTAGTCGGTTCTTGTGTAGTCTGTACATGTGTAGTGTGTTCTTGTGTAGTCGGTTCTTGTGTAGTGTGTTCTTGTGTAGTCGGTTCTTGTGTAGTGTGTTCTTGTGTAGTGTGTTCTTGTGTAGTCGGTTCTTGTGTAGTGTGTTCTTGTGTAGTGTGTTCTTGTGTAGTCGGTTCTTGTGTAGTGTGTTCTTGTGTAGTGTGTTCTTGTGTAGTCGGTTCTTGTGTAGTCTGTACATGTGTAGTGTGTTCTTGTGTAGTGTGTTCTTGTGTAGTCTGTTCTTGTGTAGTGTGTTCTTGTGTAGTGTGTTCTTGTGTAGTGTGTTCTTGTGTAGTGTGTTCTTGTGTAGTCTGTTCTTGTGTAGTCTGTTCTTGTGTAGTGTGTTCTTGTGTAGTCGGTTCTTGTGTAGTGTGTTCTTGTGTAGTGTGTTCTTGTGTAGTGTGTTCTTGTGTAGTGTGTTCTTGTGTAGTCGGTTCTTGTGTAGTCGGGTCTTGTGTAGTGTGTTCTTGTGTAGTCAGGTTTTATCTTGTGTAGGCTGTTTGTTCAGTCGTGTTATTTTGACAAACCCCATACGGCAAAACAAAAGTGGTGCTCCATCAATCAGCCCTTTACTGGAAACAATTCAGTTGAAAATTGATATAAAATGAGCAGACGTAGGTGTGTGTGTGTAGGTGTGTGTGTGTGTAGGTGTGTAGGTGTGTAGGTGTGTGTGTAGGTGTGTAGGTGTGTGTGTGTGTAGGTGTGTGTGTAGGTGTGTAGGTGTGTGTGTAGGTGTGTAGGTGTGTGTGTGTGTGGGGGGGGTGTGTGTGTGTGTGTAGGTGTGTGTGTAGGTGTGTGTGTAGGTGTGTAGGTGTGTGTGTAGGTGTGTGTGTGTAGATGTGTGTAGGTGTGTAGGTGTGTGTGTAAGTGTGTGTGTAGGTGTGTGTGTAGATGTGTGTGTAGGTGTGTAGGTGTGTGTGTAGGTGTGTGTGTGTAGGTGTGTGTGTAGGTGTGTGTGTAGGTGTGTAGGTGTGTGTGTAGGTGTGTAGGTGTGTGTGTGTAGGTGTGTAGGTGTGTGTGTAGGTGTGTAGGTGTGTGTGTGTAGGTGTGTAGGTGTGTGTGTAGGTGTGTGTGTAGGTGTGTAGATGTGTGTGTAGGTGTGTGTGGGATTTTTCTCGCGTTTCTCTCTCCCAGTTCTTTCTTCTCTTTGCTGCATGTTGTCTAACACAGAGTCTAAGGCCAGGCCCATGTTTCATTTTTAATCTGTACATCTATAACAGTCCCTCTGTCCCTTTACCACGTCTTCATCCTGTTTGCCGTACACTAATCCCCCAGACCGAGCCTTCTACCATACCTGTCCGGCTCATCTCATTCCTGCAGGATGGAGGGGTTAAAGCGGAAGAGAGACGGTGGCAGCTTGAACACCCGACTTCAAAACTGTTCCGTTTGGCCTTTTTCCGACACCTACGACAACGCGGCGCTACTAATCACGATAAAAGACTGCTGTCGTTTTGGTGCTTCGTCTCTCACTCTGTCTTTGTCTCTTTATCGCTGTCTCGCTTTAAAAATGTCTGCCACATGCTTTTGTTTTGAAGCTTACTCTATTTCGGTAAGCCCACACACACACACACACACACTCTCACACACTCACTCACACACTCTCGCTCTCAAACACACACGGAACCCGAACTATTTGTAAGCCTTCACAGAACATTAAGACTGCAGCACGGCATGTTAGACGAGATCTAGTGAAGTAAAACAGGGACAAGCAGCAGGTTTTTTTTTCCTTGTCATGCCTGAGATTGAACATCAGAGTGATGCACTGATTATTGCACTTTAACTGTCATCAGCATCACACTCACCTTGAAACAGTGTTTAACGCTCTCACACCAGCTCGGATCTGGTCCTGTCGAGTGATACACACACACTCACACACACACTCACACACACACACACACACTCATACACTCACATACTTACACATTCATACACACAGAGCTTAAGCGATAACTTAATGGCTCCACCAAGTGTTAAAATCTGGAACAATCAAACAGCATAATATTAAAAATTCCACACATCACACAGTGACTTCTTTATATATTTCCCTTGAGTGTCTTTTTTATACTCGTATATTTGTAATCAGAAACCCTGATAAAAAAAAAGAAAAAAAGAAGTAGATCAGAATGCAGGACGGACAGTGAGATCGACACGAATTTAAGGTGTCGAGATGTTTGCAGACTTTAAATATAACGGAGACCTGGAGGTTTGACTGATGAGATTCGAACCAAATTGTGAATTATGAAATTATGGAATGAACCTAATCCATGTTACTGAAGCTAACAGTGTAGACTCGTGTAGACTCGAGTCCGCGCCGCGCCGCGCTCTACACTGTGCAACCCCGTTCCTAAAGCCGTGTGTGTTCTGGTAGTCACGGGTGACGGCGGCGATCGATCACGTCCACGCGATTGATGTGTGAAAACCTTTATCTGATTCGCTCGTTTTTACATTTTGCAACTTCATCGAATACGTTGTGCTCATTTTCACAGTCCAGGACTCGAGCTGTCAGAAACACACGGCGTGAGCCGCTGAGGATCGACGTCTCCGTTTCGTTTGAATTCCAGTCAGCGATGAATACATTTCTGTTGTCTTTCTTAGTCTAGTCTTGTTCAGTCATATTGTCTATTTTTCTAATCTCGTCTTGTTATGTCTGGTTTCGTCTTGGCTACTTTTTTTTTCTCTCACCTTGTTGTTTTGTCTTGTCTAGTCTCCTCATCTTGTCTTGTCATTTTGACTATTCTGGTCTTGTCTGCTCCTGTCCTGTCATCCACTCTTCTGTTCTCTCTTTCTTTCTTTAGTCTTCTCTTGTCCCGTTTTTTATTTATTATTGTGTAGTTTGGTCATGTGTAGTTTTGTCTTCTCTTCTCTTCTCTTCTCTTGTCTTGTTTTCTCTTGCCTTGTCTTCTCTTGTCTTCTCTTGTCTTGTCTTGTTTTCTCTTGAATTGCCTTGACTTCTCTTCTCTTCTCTTGTTTTCTCTTGTCTTGTATTGTCTTGTTTTCTCTTGTCTTGTCTTGTTTTCTCTTGTCTTGTATTGTCTTGTGTTCTCTTGCCTTGTCTTCTCTTATCTTGTTTTCTCTTGTCTTGTTTTCTCTTGTCTAGTTTTCTCTTGTCTAGTTTTCTCTTGTCTTGTCTTCTCTTGTCTTGTATTGTCTTGTTTTCTCTTGTCTTCTCTTGTCTTGTTTTCTCTTGTCTTCTCTTGTCTTGTTTTCTCTTGTCTTCTCTTGTCTTGTCGTCTTATTTCTTCTTTCTGTCAAGTCCTGTCTTATTGTCACCAGTTAAGTTTATTTGAGATTTGTATAATTTTGTGTTGTGATCTTATCTTGTCTTACAGGTCTTATCATCTTGTTTTGTCTTAACACGACTAGACAAGATTAGACAAGAAAAAAACTGACAAAAAAAAAAGACAACACTAAACAAATGACTAAAGGAGGCAAGACTAGATAAGATGTTAAGACAAGAAGTCTGGACAACACAGGATACAACTAAACATCTTGTCTTGCCTTGTCTTTTCTTGTCCTGTCCTGTCCTTTCCTGTCTTGTCTTGTGAGTTTAGTCTACACTTCTCCTTTCTTGTTTAGTCTGATCTTTTCTTGTTTAAGTTTGTATTCTGTCTCATGTAACGTCGTCCATTTTTGAATTTTCTTGTCATCCTGTTCCGTCTTAGCTATTGCAGTTATCTCAGTTATCTCATTTTATCTTGTCCTGGCAAACCTAGACTAGTATAATAAAGTTGAAATGTTTTATCCAGTCATGTTAATTTGCATCTATTTTACACTTGTCTAATCTAATCTGCTCTCACATCTCATTGTGTCTTGTGTCTTCTTGTCTGTCTTGTATCTTCTAGTCTTGTCAGGTCTTATCTTGTCTTCTTTAGTCTCGGCTTGTCATTTTGTTTAGTCTAGGGTTCATCTCTTGCCCTGTCTTGTATTTAAAATCTACTCTTGTTTTGTCTAATCTAAACTCATAGTCACGCTAATCCTGTCTTATCTAGTCTTGTCGTCCTTTCTTTTGAAGTCTGGGCTTTAGCTTTGTCTTGTTTTGTCTTGCTTGTCCTCATGTATAACCTACACTACTGTAGTCTAATCTGTCGTGTCTAATCTCGCCTAGTGCTCTCTTTGACTTGTCCAGTCTTTAGTCTAATCATGTCTCATGTATCCGATCCAATTCTCACAGGGCAAATCCGATCTAAGCTAAACTTACGATCTGTCTTGCCTCATAAGAGTCTTGTCTAATCTCGTATTTTGTTTTTTCCTTTCTTACTTTTGCAGGTATGTTTTGATGTGTAGACGTCAGTGTAAATTACAGACAGACAGACGACACGGTGCGGGATTAAAAAAAGTGTAATTGCTTTACAAATAAGCGAAAGTCTCATCACGTGTGTTTGCAGCCCCGAAATCTCACGGTGCGTGAAAACAAAAGTGACAATCCATCACACGGTGCTTTATTTGAGAAACTCGAACGACAACCGATATAAAAGGAGACGAGAACACATTGTGTGTGTGTGTGTGTTGTTTTTGTTTTTTTCCCCAACCCCCCTTCCGAGTACTTGCTTCCTGTCTGTCATGCGCAGGGCCGAGCCAGTGTTTTGTTTACTGAAATGGCTTTTGATTAAAGTCTCAGCTTGATGTTTGCAGTCAGGGATAGAGCTGTGAGTCACAGGGAAATCGCTACTCTCAGGTTGAAGGAGAAAAAAAAATACAACCCGAAAGTTGTAGAGCTGCGACGCGGGTGGAGGAGCGAACAGGTAGAAATACTCCGAAGAGGTGCTCGTGTGTATCGATGCACTCAATAAACACAAAGACATATGCATAGGGGT
>NC_062518.1:1550350-1589464 GCF_022655615.1 Tachysurus fulvidraco
TAGCGCTGCAGATATTTATATCACATTTATATATGTTTGTGTTGGTCTAAGTATCATACATGCTAGTCTAATTCTAATACTGTACATGCTAGTCTAATTCTCATACATGCTAGTCTAATTCTCATACTGTACATGCTAGTCTAATTCTGATACATGCTAGTCTAATTCTCATACTGTACATGCTAGTCTAATTCTCATACTGTACATGCTAGTCTAATTCTCATACTGTACATGCTAGTCTAATTCTCATACTGTACATGCTAGTCTAATTCTCATACATGCTAGTCTAATTCTCATACTGTACATGCTAGTCTAATTCTGATACATGCTAGTCTAATTCTCATACTGTACATGCTAGTCTAATTCTGATACATGCTAGTCTAATTCTCATACTGTACATGCTAGTCTAATTCTCATACTGTACATGCTAGTCTAATTCTCATACTGTACATGCTAGTCTAATTCTGATACTGTACATGCTAGTCTAATTCTCATACTGTACATGCTAGTCTAATTCTCATACTGTACATGCTAGTCTAATTCTGATTAATGCTAGTCTAATTCTGATCATGCTAGTCTAATTCTGATACATGCTAGTCTAAGTATCATACATGCTAGTCTAATTCTCATACAAGCTAGTCTAATTATCATACATGCTAGTCTAATTCTGATACATGCTAGTCTAATTCTGATTAATGGTAGTCTAATTCTGATACATGCTAGTCTAATTCTGATTAATGGTAGTCTAATTCTGATACATGCTAGTCTAATTCTGATACATGCTAGTCTAAATATCATACATGCTAGTCTAATTCTGATACATGCTAGTCTAATTCTGATTAATGGTAGTCTAATTCTGATACATGCTAGTCTAATTATCATACATGCTAGTCTAATTCTGATCATGCTAGTCTAATTATCATACATGCTAGTCTAATTCTGATTCATGCTAGTCTATTTCTCATACATGCTAGTCTAATTCTGATACATGCTAGTCTAATTCTGTCTAATATGTTTTATGGGGAAGTTTATGGGAACTTGGCAACCCAAATCTACAAGTTTCATCATCAACGTACATTTTTATAGTCAGTTTTTTATGTGAGCTAAAAGACGATGTGTTAATAATTAGCGTGTTGTCTTTATGAAGAAATTGATCAGAAGAACGTAGAGTATCCGCCCTGCGTGCGTTCGCTCTATGAGGATGATGAAGTCCAGACCGATGAAGTCTATCTCTCAGTTGTTCAGAAGTTCTTTGGGCACTGCGGCACTGCGAGAGTTAATGCGAGGTATCCAGCCTAATAACCAACGCAGCTCGCGCTCAAGATTCGATTACACCTGTGATTTATTCACTTGTTTAGCAGTCGAGGCCTGGCTGTGATTATTTTTTATTGTAAATAATTGAATAAAACGTCAGAGCGAACCCGCGCATCATTACGATGATGTACGCCCGGTGGAGACGTTCCCGCGCTCTGTATTCCCGCGACAAGGCTAACACAAACTGCACGTGTACAGAAAGTAAAAGGTGAAGGTGTTGTGAACTTCTGGACGTTCTTCTGCTCGCTCGTCCTCGCACGCCTCCATCGCACGCCGTCAGTCATCCCTTCTTTGTAGGAGGAGATGGAGGCTCTTCGATAAACCGAGGTCACGGGGAGCCGACTCTAATCTTCTACTCCACATGCGTGGGTGCGTGTGTGTGTGAGTGTGTGTGTGAGTGTGTGTGGGGGGTTTTTTGTCTGCTTATAAAAAATGGATTGGCGCTCAGGGGAGCCTTTCTCAGCAAGAAGTGCCTCGGAGACAATAATTGCAGGCAGGCGGGTAGGTGAGGGGGAATATGACAATCCGAGATGGCAAATTGATTTTCGCTCTGCATGGAGCTCGAGCTTTTGCAAGAAAAAAAAAAGGCGGGAAAAAAAAGAATTAGCAAAATACCAGGAAATAATTTGGTACTCGATTGCACGCCGTGGCATCGCATCAATTCCCATTCAAACCCAAATATCGTGCCCTGTCCTTCCTGGCTCTTCTATTTTGCCAACGAATCGTAAACCGTCCGTCCGAATGGCGTCTCAGTAACGCCGCTGCCGCGAACTCCGGGAAACGTCACGTGGAATAGAGACGTAGATGGAGATTTGATTGAAATATATACAGTATGCGTCCGATCCAGCGACAAGTGGCAGCTGGATTATTTAAGCTCCGCCCCTTTCGGTTAAGAAGTAATCTCTTCAAACTATGAAACATCAGCTTGCTCAAATACGACTGGGAAGAACTTTCCAAGATGGCTGCTGAGCGGGCGGATACGGAGTGCGTCGTTCGTTCAGTTCTTTTCAGTTATTATGTGTTTGTTTTATGAGGCGAGCTAAACATTTTTATTTAAGCCTTTAACTTTCCTCACGTTTATCTCCTGTTCATGTTAATGACTGAACGTCTGCCTCGTGTCTCACTCAACGCCGGTGTTCATATGAAGCTCATATGAAAGTAGACACTCAGGACTTTAAGATTTTGTATCTTTAAGACTTTGAGTTTCATCACTAATTCTGTTTTTCTCTACAATCCTACAGGTGATGTAGACTTGTTCAGAGTAAATGTTGATATTAAACCCATTTCAGATGCTCCGAGTGTTTGTTCATCTAAACAGCAGCTCTAATAAACTAAAACTAAAGCAATAAACATGACATTTCTTAAAGTGATTAAAAGGATTAAAAAAGCTAAACAAACCTGATGTATGTCCTTAATTCTTCCTCTGTGACTCCGTGACTGATTCAGAGACTGTGTGAAACTGTAACTAAGTGACTCTGTGACTCAGTGACTCCGGGACTCCGGGAATTTGTGATTCAGAGACTCTGTGATGCTGTAACTCCTAGACTCCGTGACACTGTGACTCAGTGACTCTGTCATTCAGAGACTCTGTGATGCTGTAACTCCTAGACTCCGTGACTCTGTGACTCAGTGACTCTGTGATTCAGAGACTCTGTGATGCTGTAACTCCTAGACTCTGTGACTCAGTGACTCTGTGACTCTGTGATTCAGAGACTCTGTGATGCTGTTACTCCTAGACTCCACGACACTGTGACTCAGTGACTCCGTGACTCTGTGATTCAGGGACTCTTTGATGCTGTAACTCCTAGACTCCGTGACTCTGTGACTCAGTGACTCTGTGACTCACTGACTCTGTGATTCAGAGACTCTGTGATGCTGTAACTCCTAGACTCCGTGACACTGTGACTCAGTGACTCCGTGACTCAGTGACTCTGTGACTCAGTGACTCTGTGACTCTGTGATTCAGAGACTCTGTGATGCTGTAACTCCTAGATTCCGTGACACTGTGACTCAGTGACTCCGTGACTCTGTGATTCAGGGACTCTGTGATGCTGTAACTCCTAGACTCCGTGACTCTGTCATTCAGAGACTCTGTGATGCTGTAACTCCTAGACTCCGTGACTCTGTGACTCAGTGATTCTGTGACTCAGTGACTCTGTGACTCTGTGATGCTGTAACTCCTAGACTCCGTGACACTGTGACTCAGTGACTCCGTGACTCAGTGACTCTGTGACTCTGAGACTCTGTGATGCTGTAACTCCTAGACTCCGTGACACTGTGACTCAGTGACTCCGTGACTCTGTGATTCAGGGACTCTGTGATGCTGTAACTCCTAGACTCCGTGACACTGTGACTCAGTGACTCTGTCATTCAGAGACTCTGTGATGCTGTAACTCCATGACTCTGTGACTCAGTGACTCTGTGACTCTGTGATTCAGAGACTCTGTGATGGTGTAACTCCTAGACTCCACGACAGTGATGGTGTAACTCCTAGACTCCGTGACACTGTGACTCAGTGACTCTGTGATTCAAAGACTCTGTGATGCTGTAACTCCTAGACTCTGTGACACTGTGACTCAGTGACTCCGTGACTCTGTGATTCAGGGACTCTGTGATGCTGTAACTCCTAGACTCCGTGACACTGTGACTCAGTGACTCCGTGACTCTGTGATTCAGGGACTCTGTGATGCTGTAACTCCTAGACTCCGTGACACTGTGACTCAGTGACTCTGTCATTCAGAGACTCTGTGATGCTGTAAGTCCGTGACTCAGTGACACAGTGATTCAGAGACTCTGTGATGGTGTAACTCCTAGACTCTGTGACACTGTGACTCAGTGACTCCGTGACTCTGTGATTCAGGGACTCTGTGATGCTGTAACTCCTAGACTCCGTGACACTGTGACTCAGTGACTCTGTCATTCAGAGACTCTGTGATGGTGTAACTCCTAGACTCCGTGACACTGTGACTCAGTGATTCAGAGACTCGGTGACACCATGACTGTGTGACTCCATGACTCACACACTCTGTGACTCTGCATCGTCACGCTACACGCTATTGATTCATTTCCTCTAACAGCACGGCACGGTGTGATTTATTTCTTACTTAACACCTAACGAACATTCCTCTGTCATTTTTATTAGCCACTAAAAACACGAAACAATTTCCTATTCAACATGGTTTATTTTAATGCTTTGAGACGACTCGCTCAGCGCCGTTTTAACCTTTCATAACTCTCTGTGCGCCACTGTGATTTCTTAGCAATTTGCATTCCTGAGACCACGCTGATTTTCCATCGGCACTCGGGAAACCGATGGAAGACCCTCTGACCTGCAGCTTTTGTTAAGAGGCTACTCCTGAATTATTAAAACCAGCTTTTTTTTTCACGCTGATGTTTTGTTTTGTTTTGAAAAGGCACTCATGATGAGAAGATCACAGCCTCGACCTTAAACCAGAAATATATTTCTTTTACACCACTGTGGAATAAATTAAAACACACACACACACACACACACACACACACACACACACACACAGCTTAAGGATTGTCCTGGTAGCTGATTTCCTGCGTTGTGTTTTCTCACACGGGAATATTTAGAGAAAGAAAAACATGAGCCGGGAATTAAAAAGCACATCGTGTTTGATGCTTGGGAGTCTTTGAAAGACGTCTTTCAGCAGCGATTCATCGCAACATGACATAATTGCTCCCTTTTGATTTTAATAAGGAACCGAGCATAATATCACTTTAATGTGCGCCCGCTTTTTATACAAACACTTTCCAACGATGATAATAATGCTAATTGCTAAGATTAGCCGCTAATTGCTACGGACCCCTAACTGCATTATTTTTTTTTGTCTAACCGAATAAAGCCGTCGCCGCGTGTCGTCTTGCAGCACGTTGCATCAGACGGTAAATGTATATGTGAACATGTGAGCCGGACGTCTCACCGTGTAGCTAACAGATTCTAGATTCCTTGTATGATCTTCCTCACGGAGACACGTGCACTTTGTAGTGGTGATGTTTCAGACCCAGGATCGATGTCCTGTCACGTTTACGCACATCCATCCGATTCACTACCCCTTTTTTTTTTTACTTAAATAAACTCTTTTACCTTTTAGCACTAAAGGTACCAACACACGTAGGTTCACTGACACACTCACACACTTTTATTTCTGTGAAACTCTTTTCTTTCAACTTTATGTAAGTCAATAAAATATCAGTGTTAATAAAAAATAAAAATGCTCGTATTTAAGTACATAATTAGGGTCTGATGTTTTGTCTCTGAAATCTTCAGAGACTTCAGGATTAGAATTACAAATGTATAGTAATCAAAAACAAAGAAAGGGAAAGCTCTCTCTCTTTTTTTTTTTTTTTAGGAAAAACAAATATCTGTTTTAAGGGGAGACTTATGTATTTAAAAATTGAAAAATAAAATACATAAATTATTATTATTATTATTATTATTATTATTATTATTATTGTTATCATTATTATTATTATTATTATTATTATTATTATTCAATTAATTTATTTAATGCTTTTTATCTTTTATATCTGTTTTTTATCTTTGATATCTGTTTTTAAACATTAAATAAATTATTGTTGTTGTTGTTATATTAATTATTTCCTGGAAATAATTTTTGATAAGCAAATATTTTAAGAGAAATTGTACATGCAAAGCTATAAACAAACAAACAAACAAACAAACAAACGAATAAATAAATAAATAACAACAACAACAACAATAATAATAATAATAATAATAATAATAATAATAATAATAATAATAATAATAATAATAATAGACAATATTCTTTCATTCAGTTTCAGTTTCAAAACAGTCAGGTTTTTGTGTTAGCTTTAAAAAACTTTTCTCTCTCACTCAAAGTCCCAGAATGCAACACGGCTGCACGATGCAGCTGATAATCTTCTCTGCTAGTTAGCGATCGATGGCGATTTATTAACAAGAGTAAAGCTGTGGAAGCCGCAGAGAGTGGAGGGGGGAGGGTTGGGCAGAGGGGAGGGGAGAGGGCTGGGCAGAGGGGAGGGGAGAGGGCTGGGCAGAGGGGAGGGGAGAGGGCTGGGCAGAGGGGAGGGGAGAGAGCTGGGCAGAGGGGAGGGGAGAGGGCTGGGCAGAGGGGAGGGGAGAGAGCTGGGCAGAGGGGAGGGGAGAGGGCTGGGCAGAGCACAGGACTGTTTAGATGAGTGGAGATAAATAAGCAGAGCTAATCAGAGCACCATCACACCAGGTATAAGCAAGTAGTCAAACGGCATTGTGGGTAATGCACGACGTGTTAACTAACTTCTTTAACATTGAACACGACGTTATTGAATTATTCACGTATAGACGATCATATAACGGACATGAACTAAGGAAGGTTTGAGCTTAAAGGAGATGAAATGACCTTTCAAACTGAGTGGGGAAAGTTTTGGCACCCCTCCTATACAGGAATGATCTATTTCATGCTCAATAGATTTTCAGATAACGTAAAAATAGCAAACTGTTCTAGCTTCATGTCACCGACTTTCTTCTTCTCCTTCTTACATCATTCCGTACGTTTAAGACCGAGCTCATCAAAATAATTGCAGGATGATGAAGAGGAAGTATGTGATGCATAACAAAGGGGAAATAAGAATAGCACTCAAGTTAGCTTTAATTGCAGCCTTTTGGCTCGACTCCTGCTGCATCAATCACCCGCAGCGTGAACCCACAGATGAGATCATGAACCGAAGGATCAGGGGCCAGCTGGCGATTTAACGATTAATGTTCAGCTGTAAAATGGCTTCTAATAGGTGCATTATATAACTCACTCAGGAAAGAGTACAGTAGCACTGTCAGGGGAAATGAACTGTTCTAATACCATGCCATAATCAGGTGGTTTATTGCACAAGGTAGAAATGTTCTGAGGTATACCACAGAGAGAGAGAGAGAGAGAGAGAGAGAGAGAGAGAGAGAGAGAGAGAGAAAACATTAACATGAACAGGTTTACTGCAAAGGGGGGCACGGTGGCTTAGCGGTTAGCACGTTCTCCTCACACCTCCAGGGTCGGGGTTCGATTCCCGCCTCCACCTCGTGTGTGTGGAGTTTGCATGTTCTCCCCGTGCCTCGGGGGTTTCCTCCGGGTACTCCGGTTTCCTCCCCCGGTCCAAAGACATGCATGGTAGGTTGATTGGCATCTCTGGAAAATTGTCCGTAGTGTGTGAGTGTGTGAGTGAATGAGAGTGTGTGTGTGCCCTGTGATGGGTTGGCACTCCATCCAGGGCGTATCCTGACTCGCTCCCCGTGACCCGAGAAGTTCGGATAAGCGGTAGAAGATGAGTGAGAGTGAGAGGTTTACCGCAGTAACTATGTAAATAAAACATATAATTAACTTCTCCATGGTAACAGTGACTCTGCTTCACCGTTTTACCATAACGGCATGATAGAATGTTTTATTTCATACTTATCTCATGGAAAACCGATCACGTCGGAATAGGGCTTACGAATCGACTCAAGAGTCGATTCGTGAGTCATTAACTCGTTTAAACCGCTAGTCATTATTAGATGTTATACAGTAAGTATCACAAACCATGAGGTTGCATGCTAACAAACAAACATGGAAATAAATCAGGACGCGACACCACCGAAACGTCGCAGACGATCCAAACGGGATCACCGTGCATTTCGTTTCATTTCCAGCATCATTGTTCGAGCCTGACTCTTTTGATTTACACATTAAACCAAGCTGATCCATTAAACATGGCTCGCTTCATTATGCTCCCTGCTTGAGCCGATTTTCGAGCCGAAGACCTAAAAAATGAGAGAAAGAGCCGTGCACTTAATCCTTTGGAAATTCAGCATTGCTGAAAGCGTGCTGAGTTAATGAGTCAGAGAACGCTGTCTCAATCACTTCTAAATCTCTGAACGCGGGGAGAAAAAAGGCAGTGTTAACAAAATCCTAATCATAATTCAAGCACCAAAAGATGATTAGAGCAATATGGGCAGCAATTCAAGCATTTCTAAAAAAAAAAGTTCTGCTTTAACAGGACGTAACGAACGTATCGTAAGACAGGTGACATTAACATCATTCACATCATTCTGGTCTCTATAGTCATGGGCTGTGTTCACATTTGGGGAGAAGTTCTTTGTATTCACACACCTCATGATGTTCTGAGCTCCAAAGATGTAGTACTGAGATCCATTCGCATGTAGTTCACGTCTCCCGGGTTGCCAGATGTTTTCTGGTAGATGTATCAGACTCTGATACATCTAGCAGAAAACATCTGGCAACCCCAGATAATCAGAGATAGGTTTTTTTTTTTTAACATCTTCCAGATCTCTGCCGACAAGTTAGAAAAAAAATCTAACAGGAAAATTGATCACTGGTTTAATTGAACAACATCCAGACTTTTTATTCAGCAGTGTTGAGAATGGGACTTGAGCCAGACTTTTGCTCTAACATTTAGTAAAGCACAGATTAATGAAGTTATAAGAAGCAAAATCCAGGTCGTGAGCTCATAATGAGGCTACTGCTAATGTATTCAAATCTAAGCTAGCGGGTATTTCTAGTTAGCTTGTGTGTGTGTGTGTGTGTGTGTGTGTGTGTGTGTGTGTGTGTGTGTGGTGTGTGTGTTTGGGGCAGGTTATGGGTTCGAGTCTCGTGCCGGCCACGACTGAGGTGCCCTTGAGCAAGGCACCGAACTCCGCAACTGCTCCCCGGGTGCTGCCCACTGCTCCAGGTGTGTGTTCACGGTGTGTGTGTGTGCGTGTGTGTTCACTGCTGTGTGTGTGTTCACTGCTGTGTGTGTGTGTGTGTGTGTGTGTGTGTGCACTTTGGATGGGTCAAATGCAGAGAACGAATTCTGAGTATGGGTCACCGTACTTAGCCATATATCACGTCACGTGTGTGTGTGTGTGTGTGTGTGTGTGTGTTTTGATTAACTATTACATGGCAGGTATTTTTCTCTAATTTCCTCACCCATCCTTGAGTCACAGTTCGTCTTTAAATAATTTCGTCTTTTCCTAATTATTCATCACACCACCTTGTCGTTGATCATTTGAACGTAACAGCTTTATACACAGTTTCACTCATTAAAAAAAAAACAACCTTGAACACAGACGAGTTTCTGGAAATGGTAGAAATGCTCCTGAAAAACAAATCATGTCCAAATAGGGCTTACGAAGTGAGTCAGAGTCGGAGTCTATTCGTGAGTCACTGCTAGTCCATCCTGGGTATTAAACAGAATGTTCTAGATTTACGATTTAATGTTGCAGATAATTTGTAGTTCTTTTTAAATAAGTTAATATTTTAATCATGATTGTTATACATCATGAGCTGGCTCGCAGTAACCTCTCTGATTTAAATTTGTGACGCGTGTCTCGCTCTGAAGCGATCTTGCAAGATTGACGACCCTGCCTTGGTTCTAAAGGTGTGTATTTGGGAGTAAAACATATCTCAGGTGGTGACAGAGTGTGTCTTGAACGTACACGCCGTTATCGAGCGTGCAAAGCCGACAGCATACGCGTGCGGCGGGCTTTTAAATAAAAAGGCGTGGTCGGTAATTAGTTCATTAATCTTCTGTGATGGTACGATGTGCCGTATATGACGTGTCTGTTCGAGAGAAGAATGAGTGGAGGAATTAGTTGAGGAGATCTATCCCTCCCTCTCCTCCTCCTGCTCCACCCAAGGTAAGTTCATCACGACTCGTTTCATCGTTTCATGTTTCTCTAATTAAACGAGTTATTGAGCTAAAGCATCAAGCGTGTAATCAGAGCGATCTGCTATTGAGCCAGATCGTAACACATCATGCTTTCTCTGAGTCGGGGTGAGGAGATCTTGTGCTCGGTTTAGAACGAGGTGACGTACCGTCTTTAGATGCTCGATGTTGCTCCTATTTTAATGTTTTAATTCAATCTGAACAAATTAGGCGAATGTTCCCCAAATGGCCGGAAGTGAATTGGTGTAGGAATCACATGACCTTCAAATGACCTTTTAAGTAGTTTAGGTGAAACTCAATATAATCTGTGACGTAAACATGACTCGTCATATCCTTAATATGACCACTAACTTGGGGAAAGTCGTGGTCTGATGGTTAGAGAGTCTGACTCGTAATCCTAAGGTTGTGGGTTCGAGTCTCGGGCTGGCAATACCACGATTGAGGTGCCCTTGAGCAAGGCACCTATCCCCCCAACTGATCCCCAGGCGCCACAGCGCTGCCCGCTGCCCACTGCTCCGGGTGTGTGTGTGTGTGTGTGTGTGTGTGTGTGTGTGTGTGTGTACACTTTAGATGGGTTAAATGCAGAGAACGAATTCTGAGTATGGGTCACCGTACTTAACCGTATGTCACGTGACGTCACTTTCACTAATGACATTCAAACGACATTCGACTGAAATCCAAATAAAATCTATATGATCAAAAATTACAGTGAGTGACACAACAAGAACTAAACATGACCTTCAGATAACATTTGAAGCTAATTTTAGATCGATTAAATAAATGGATGTTATCGAGTTATATTCAAATGAGTTTGGAGTTTAAATGACCTGAAATGACCTACAATTGACCTCAGAATACATAATTGTGTAGTCAAGTCAAGTCAAGACGCTTTTATTGTTATTTCAACCGTATATAGCTGCTGCAGAAAACCGAGTCTGGCCGACAAACAAAACAAACGTGTAGCCAATGAGCAGAAAGGGGCGGGGCTTGTGTGTGGGGTGAAGTGTGTGTGTGGGGTGAAGTGTGTGTGGGGTGAAGAGTGTGTGAGGTGTGTGTGGGGTGAAGAGTGTGTGAGGGGTGTATGGGGTGAAGAGTGTGTGTGAAGGATGTATGGGGTGAAGAGTGTGTGAAGGGTGTGTGGGGTGAAGAGTGTGTGAGGTGTGTTGTGTGAATAGTGTGAGGTGTGTTTGGGGTGAGAGTGTGTGTGAGGTGTGTGTGGGGTGAAGAGTTGAGTGTGGGGGTGGGTGTGTGTGGGGATGATGGGTGTGTGAGTGTGTTGTGTTGGGGTGAAGAGTTTGTGTGATGTGTGTGTGGGGTGAAGAGTGTGTGAGGTGTGTGGGGTGAAGAGTGTGAGGGGTGTGGGGGTGCGAGTGTGTGGGGGTTGGTGTGGGGGTGCGGTGTGTGGGGTGTGTGGGGTGCGGGTGTGGGGTGGTGTTGGGGTGCGAGTGTGTGGGGGTGTGTGGTGTGCGTGGTGGGGTTGTGTGGGGTGGCGTGTGTGAGGGGTGTGTGGGGTGCAGCGTGTGTGCGGGGTGTTGGGGTGCCGCGTGTGTGCGGGTGTGTGGGGTGCCGCGTGTGTGCGGGGTGTGTGGGGTGCGCGTGTGTGCGGTGTGTGTGGGGTGCAGCGTGTGTGCGGTGTGTGTGGGGTGCCGCGTGTGTGCGGGTGTGTGGGGTGCGAGTGTGTGCGGTGTGTGTGGGGTGCAGCGTGTGTGAGGGGTGTGTGGGGTGCAGCGTGTGTGCGGTGTGTGTGGGGTGACGAGTGTGTGAGGGTGTGTGTGGGGTGCAGCGTGTGTGGGGTGTGTGGGGTGACGCGTGTGTGAGGGGTGTGTGGGGGTGAAGAGTGTGTGAGGGGTGTGTGGGGTGACGCGTGTGTGCGGGTGTGTGTGGGGTGCCGCGTGTGTGCGGGTGTGTGTGGGGTGACGAGTGTGTGTGGGGTGGTGTGGGGTGTGTGAGTGCGTGTGTGCGGTGTGTGTGGGGTGCAGAGTGTGTGAGGGGGTGTGTGGGGTGTAGAGTGTGTGAGGGTGTGTGGGGTGCAGCGTGTGTGAGGGTGTGTGTGGGGTGACGAGTGTGTGAGGGTGTGTGTGGGTGAAGAGTGTGTGAGGGTGTGTGGGGTGAAGAGTGTGTGAGGGTGTGTGGGGTGACGAGTGTGTGAGGTGTGTGTGGGGTGAAGAGTGTGTGAGGGGTGTGTGGGGTGCGAGTGTGTGCGGGTGTGTGGGGTGAAGAGTGTGTGAGGGGTGTGTGGGGTGCAGCGTGTGTGAGGGTGTGTGGGGTGAGAGTGTGTGGGGGTGTGTGGGGTGCAGCGTGTGTGCGGTGTGTGTGTGGGGTGACGCGTGTGTGCGGGTGTGTGTGGGGTGCCGCGTGTGTGCGGTGTGTGTGGGGTGCCGCGTGTGTGCGGTGTGTGTGGGGTGCCGCGTGTGTGCGGGTGTGTGGGGTGCAGCGTGTGTGAGGGTGTGTGGGGTGCAGAGTGTGTGCGGGGTGTGTGGGGTGACGAGTGTGTGAGGGTGTGTGTGGGTGAAGAGTGTGTGAGGGGTGTGTGGGGTGAGAGTGTGTGGGGTGTGTGTGGGGTGCGAGTGTGTGGGTGTGTGTGGGGTGCCGCGTGTGTGGTGTGTGGGGGTGAGTGTGTGAGGGTGTGTGGGTGCGCGTGTGTGCGGTGTGTGTGGGTGCGTGTGTGGGTGTGTGTGGGGTGAGAGTGTGTGCGGGGTGTGTGGGGTGAGAGTGTGTGCGGGTGTGTGGGGTGAGGTGTGTGGGGTGTGTGTGGGGTGCCGTGTGTGTGAGGCGTGTGTGGGGGTGAGGTGTGGCGGGTGTGTGTGGGGTGAAGCGTGTGTGCGTGTGTGGGTAGTGGTGAGGTGTGTGTGGGTGCAGAGTGTGTGAGGGTTGTGTGTGGGTGCAGCGTGTGTGCGGTGTGTGTGGGGTGAGCGTGTGTGAGGTGTGTGTGGGGTGAGCGTGTGTGAGGGTGTGTGGGGTGAAGAGTGTGTGCGGTGTGTGTGTGGGGTGAAGCGTGTGTGCGGGGTGTGTGGGGTGCAGCGTGTGTGAGGGGTGTGTGGGGTGAGAGCTTGTGTGCGTTGTGTGTGGGGTGCCGCTGTGTGTGCGGGGTGTGTGTGGGGTGCAGCGTGTGTGCGGTGTGTGTGGGGTGCCGCGTGTGTGCTGTGTGTGTGGTGTGCGTGTGTGCGGGTGTGTGTGGGTGAAGAGTGTGGCGGTGTGTGTGTGGTGAAGAGTGTGTGAGTCTGTGTGGGGTGAGAGTGTGAGGGGTGTGTGGGGTGAAGAGTGTGTGAGGGGTGTGTGGGGTGAAGAGTGTGTGAGGTGTGTGGGGTGAAGAGTGTGTGAGGGGTGTGTGGGGTGAAGAGTGTGTGAGGTGTGTGTGGGGTGAAGAGTGTGTGAGGGGTGTGTGGGGTGAAGAGTGTGTGAGGGGTGTGTGGGGTGAAGAGTGTGTGAGGTGTGTGTGGGGTGAAGAGTGTGTGAGGGGTGTGTGGGGTGAAGAGTGTGTGAGGTGTGTGTGGGGTGAAGAGTGTGTGAGGTGTGTGTGGGGTGAAGAGTGTGTGAGGTGTGTGGGGTGAAGAGTGTGTGAGTGTGTGTGAAGTGTGAGTGTGTGGGGTGAAGAGTGTGTGAGGTTGTTTTGGTGAATTTTTTGTTATGTGTGGGTTTGGTTAAGATTGTGTGATGTGTGTGTGGGTAGATTTGTTTAATGAGTTTGTTAGTTGTATCTATGTTTGTGTGTGTGTGTGTTTAGATCTGTGTGTAGTTTGTCTGTTTAATATTTTGTTGATTATATTTTGTTTTGGTTAATAGTGTTATGTTTGTTTTAATAGTGTCCATCGTTTTGTTATGTTTTTCCTATCATCCTCATAATACTTTTTTTCTCATCTATGCTATTTTTTTTATTTTATCACATCTTTTTTCTTTTACTATTTTTTATAATAGTCATAATACTAATTTATATATGTAGACTCTTTTTTGTCGGTGTGACACGTTTTAGTCGTGTGAGTGTGTGTGGGGTGAAGAGTGTGTGGGTGCTGTGGGGTGCAGAGTGGTGAGCGTTGTGATTGTCAGCGCTGTTGAGTTTTCTGTGTGTTTTTGCTCTTTTTGTGACGAGTGTGTGAGTTTTTGAGATGTGTGCATTTGTGATACTCTGTTTTTTCTTTAGTTTTTATGTGTTTCAGCATGGGTGTGTGGGGTGAAGATGGCTGCCGGGTGGTGGGGTGGGTGTGGGGTGTGTGTGCTGTGTGAGGGTGTGTGGGGTGAAGAGTGTGTGCGGTGTGTGTGGGGTGAAGAGTGTGTGAGTTGTGTGTGGGGTGAAGAGTTTGTGTGAAGGGTGTGTGGGGTGAAGAGTGTGTGAGGGGTGTGTGGGGTGAAGAGTGTGTGAGGCGTGTGTGGGGTGAAGAGTGTGTGAGGGTAGTGTGGGGTGAAGAGTGTTTTAGGTGTGTGTGGGGTGAAGAGTGTGTGAGTTGTGTGTGTGGAGGGTGTGTGTGTGGGGTGTGTGGGGTGAAGAGTGTGTGAGGGGTGTGTGGGGTGAAGAGTGTGTGAGGTGTGTGTGGGGTGAAGAGTGTGTGAGGTGTGTGGGGTGAAGAGTGTGTGAGGGTCGTGTGGGTGAAGAGTGTGTGAGTGTGTGTGGGTGAAGAGTGGTGAGGGTGTGTGGGGTGAGATGTGTGAGGTGTGTGGTGGGGTGAAGAGTGTGTGAGGGTGTGTGTGGGTGAAGAGTGTGTGAGGGGTGTGTGGTGAGAGTGTGTGAGGGTGTGTGGGGTGAGTGTGTGTGTGAGGGTGTGTGGGGTGAGGAGTGTGTGTGAGGGTGTGTGGGGTGAAGATTGTGTGAGGGTGTGTGTGGTGAGAGTGTGTGGGTGTGTGTGTGTGAGAGTGTGTGAGGGTGTGTGGTGTGTGTGTGAGAGTGTGTGTGGTGTGTGTGGGGTTGAGTGTGTGTGAGGGGTGTGTGTAGGGTGCAGAGTGTGTGTGTGTGTGTGTGTGTGAGAGTGTGTGCGGTGTGATGTGTGGGTGAAGAGTGTGTGAGGGTGTGTTGTGGGGTGAAGCAGTGTGTGAGGGGTGTGTGGGGTGACGCTGTGTGTGAGGGGTGGTGTGGTGTGCAGCGGTGTGTGTGGGTGTGTGTGGGTGAGAGTGTGTGTGGTGTGTGTGGTGTGAGCGTGTGTGTGTGTGTGGTGTGTTGAAGTGTGTGTGTGGGGGTGAGAGTGTGTGAGGGGTGTGTGGGGTGAAGAGTGTGTGTGGAGGGGTGTGTGGGGTGAAGAGTGTGTGAGAGTGTGTGTGGGGTGAAGTGTGTGAGGGTGTGTGTGGTGAAGAGTGTGTGAGGCGTGTGTGTGTGAGAGTGTGTGTGTGTGTGGGTGAGAGAGTGTGGGGGTGTGTGGGTGAGAGTGTGTGAGGGTGTGTGGGGTGAAGAGTGTGTGAGGTGTGTGTGTGAGAGTGTGTGAGGGGTGTGTGGGTGAAGAGTGTGTGAGTGTGTGGGGTGAAGAGTGTGTGAGGTGTGTGTGGGTGAGAGTGTGTGGAGTGTGTGTGGGGTGAAGAGTGTGTGAGAGTGTGTGTGTGAAGAGTGTGTGTCAGGTGTGTGGGTGAAGAGTGTGTGAGGTGTGTGTGGGGTAGAGTTTGTGAGGTGTGTGTGGTGAAGAGTGTGTGTGAGTAGTTGTGTGTGGTGTGAAGAGTGTGTGAGGGTTGTGTGTGTGAGAGTGTGTGTGTGTGTTGAGAGTGTGATGTGTGTGTAGAGTGTGTGTGGGTGTGAGAGTGTGTGGGTTGGTGTGTGGGTGAGAGTGTGTGTGTGTGTGGTGGTGAGAGTGTGTGGGTGTGTGTGGTGCGTGTGTGTGAGGTGTGTGTGGGTGTGAGAGTGTGTGAGCGGTGTGTGGTGGTGTGAGAGGTGTGTGAGTGTGTGTGTGGGGTGAGAGTGTGTGGTGTGGTGTGTGGTGTGTGTGTGTGTGAGAGGGTGTGTGTGTGTGAGAGGGTGTGTGTGTGTGTGAGAGGGTGTGTGTGTGTGAGAGGGTGTGTGTGTGTGTGAGTGTGTGTGAGAGGTGTGGTGTGGGGGTAGAGTGTGTGAGAGTGTGTGTGTGGTGTGAGAGTGTGTGGGTGTGTAGTGGGTGCGAGTGTGTGTGTGGTGTGTGAGGTGAGCGTGTGTGTGAGTGTGTGTTGTGTAGTGTGAGAGTGGTGTGTGTGAGAGTGTGTGGGTGTGTGTGAAGAGTGTGTGAGGTGTGTGAGAGTGGTGTGAACGAGTGTGAGAGCGTGTGTGTGTGGTGATAGTGTGAGTGTGTGGTGAAGAGTGTGTGAGGTGTGTGTTTTGTAAGATTGTGTTGAAGTTGTGAGTTAAGAGTGTGTGAGGGTGTGTGTGTGACTAGTGGTGAGATGTGTGGGTGAAGACGTGTGTGACTTGTGTGTTGTGGTTAAGAGTGTTGCGGTGTCGCAAGAGTGAAGAGTGTGTGTGAGAGTGGTGTGTGATAGAGTGTGTGAGAGTGTGTGTGGTGTGAAGAAGTGTGTGTGATGCGGTGTGTGGGTCGAGAGTGTGCGTGTGTGTGGGGTGAAGCGTGTGTGAGGTGTGTGTGTGTTGAATAGTGTGTGAGAGTGTGTGATGTGAGAGTGTGTGTAGTGTTGTGGTGAGGAGTGTGTGCGGTGGTTGTGTGTGGTTGAGAGTGTGTGCGCGTGTGTGTGAGAGTGTGTGAGTTGTGTGTGGGGTGCAAGTGTGTGAGGGGTGTGTGGAGAAGAGTGTGTGTTTAGAGTGTGTGTAGTTGAAGAGTGTGTGTGAGAGTTGTTGTGGGGTGAAGAGGTGGTGATTGGTTTGTGTGTGAGAGTGTCTTGTTTGAATATGTGTGTTTGTGTGGATATTGTTTGTTCTAGTTTGTGTGTTTGTGTCATCTGTGTTTTTGTTTGAGTGTGTGTGGTTTTAGTATGTACTTTATGCTTGTGTATTTTTTCATCTGTTTATCTCATCTTTTTTCTGTTTTATCATGCTTTTTTGCTATTTTTGTTGTTTTTCACTATATTTTTACTTTTTTATTGTATTTTTATCTCATTTTTTTCTTTTTTGTGTGTGTGTGTAGTTGTTTTTTAGTTTTCATCTACGTGTTTCTTTTTATACTCTCTTTGTTTTTTTGTTTACTATTTTTTTCTTTTGTTTTGTTTTTTAGTTTTTATTTTTCTCTTTCTTTTCATCCTTTTCTTTTTTCTGTTCCATTTTTTGTTTCTATTTTTTGCTTTTTTTCTGTCTACTCTCTGTTCTCTTTTCATCATCTTTTGTTTTCCTCTCTCACTCGTCTATCTATCTCTGCTTCTATCATCTCTGTCTCTTTTGTTTTTTCTGAAAGCTTGTTTGATCTGTGGTGGTGTGTGACGAGTGTTTTAGGTGTGTGTTGTGATCGATTTTTGTGCGTTTTGTGTTTGTTTAAGAGTTTTTGTAGGTGGTCTGTCAATCTTGTGTGCAGGGTTTTTGTCCTCGGGATGCTGTGTTTGTTTTGGTAAAAGTGTTTTTGCTTCGTTTTTGTTTGAGCGTTGTTATGTTTTTATTTGTTCCTAGTTTCGTCGATTTTTGTTTTGAGTTCCGATGGCCCTTTTTCCTCTTTTTTGCATATTTTCTTGCTGTGTTGTTTTCATCTCTGTTTATTCTGTTTGCCTCTTTTTTCATTTTTGTTGTGGTTAATGTTTGTCTGTGTTGTGTGGGTGACGCGTCTATGTGTTTTTTGTTACCTCTTGTTTTATTTCTTTTGTGTATTTTTCACTCTTTTGTTGCGTTGTGTGTTTTTTGCAGATTGTTTTCTTGGTTGTTTGTTTTCCGACGTGTTTTCAGTTTTCCTTCTTGTGTGAAGAGTCTGTTCTGTTTGTACTACATCGGGTTTTTCTTGTTTGTTTGTTGATTGTTCCGTCTTTCTTTTCATTGTTTTTTGTTTTGTTTTCGCAGTGTGTGCGTGTGTGTGGTGAAGAGTGTGTGCGTGTGTGTGGTGAAGAGTGTGTGAGGGGTGTGTGGGGTGAGAGTGTGAGGTGTGTGAGAGGTGTGAGTGTGTGTGGGTGAAGGTGTGTGAGGGGTGTGTGGGATGAAGAGTGTGTGAGGCGTGTGTGGGGTGAAGAGTGTGTGAGGCGTGTGTGGGGTGAAGAGTGTGTGAGGCGTGTGTGGGGTGAAGAGTGTGTGAGGCGTGTGTGGGGTGAAGAGTGTGTGAGGGGTGTGTGGGGTGAAGAGTGTGTGAGGGGTGTGTGGGGTGAAGAGTGTGTGAGGGGTGTGTGGGGTGAAGAGTGTGTGAGGGGATTGTTGGGTGAAGATTGTGTGAGGGGCTGTGTGGGGTGAAGTGGTGTGTGAGGGTGTGTGTGTGGTGAAGAGTGGTGTGAGGTGTGTGTGGTGTGAAGAGTGTGTGAGGGGTGTGGTGTGGGTGAAGAGTGTGTGAAGTGTGTGTGGGTGAGGTGTGTGCGCGTGTGTGAGGTGAGAGTGCGTGAGGTGAGAGTGTGTGCGCGTGTGAGGTGAGAGTGCGTGTGGTGTGTGTGGGGTGAAGAGTGTGTGAGGTGTGTGTGGGGTGAATAGTGTGTGAGGTGTGTGTGGGGTGAAGAGTGTGTGAGGGGTGTGTGGGGTGAAGAGTGTGTGAGGTGTGTGTGGGGTGAAGAGTGTGTGTGGTGTGTGTGTGTGTATGTGTATATGTGTGTGTGTGTGTGTTTGTGTGTGTGGGGTGAAGAGTGTGTGAGGGGTGTGTGGGGTGAAGAGTGTGTGAGGTGTGTGTGGGGTGAAGAGTGTGTGAGGTGTGTGTGGGGTGAAGAGTGTGTGAGGGGTGTGTGGGGTGAAGAGTGTCCTGCGGTGTGCTCTGGCTGGGGGGGGTGGGAAGAGTGTGTGAGTTGTGTGTGGGGTGAAGAGTGTGTGAGGGGTGTGTGGGGTGAAGAGTGTGTGAGGTGTGTGTGGGGTGAAGAGTGTGTGAGGGGTGTGTGGGGTGAAGAGTGTGTGAGGTGTGTGTGGGGTGAAGAGTGTGTGAGGTGTGTGTGGGGTGAAGAGTGTGTGAGGCGTGTGTGGGGTGAAGAGTGTGTGAGGCGTGTGTGGGGTGAAGAGTGTGTGAGGCGTGTGTGGGGTGAAGAGTGTGTGAGGCGTGTGGGGGTTGAAGAGTGTGTGCGGGGTGTGGGGGGTGAAGAGTGTGTGAGGGGTGTGTGGGGTGAAGAGTGTGTGAGGGGTGTGTGGGGTGAAGAGTGTGTGAGGCGTGTGTGGGGTGAAGAGTGTGTGAGGCGTGTGTGGGGTGAAGAGTGTGTGAGGGGTGTGTGGGGTGAAGAGTGTGTGAGGTGTGTGAGTGTGTGAGGGGTGTGTGGGTGAAGAGTGTGTGAAGTGTGTGTGGGGTGAAGAGTGTGTGAGGTGTGTGTGGGGTGAAGAGTGCGTGAGGTGTGTGGGGTGAAGAGTGTGTGAGGTGTGTGTGGGGTGAAGAGTGTGTGAGGGGTGTGTGGGGTGAAGAGTGTGTGAGGTGTGTGTGGGGTGAAGAGTGTGTGAGGTGTGTGTGGGGTGAAGAGTGTGTGAGGGGTGTGTGGGGTGAAGAGTGTGTGAGGTGTGTGTGGGGTGAAGAGTGTGTGAGGTGTGTGGGGTGAAGAGTGTGTGAGGGGTGTGTGGGGTGAAGAGTGTGTGAGGTGTGTATGGGGTGAAGAGTGTGTGTGAGGGGTGTGTGGGGTGAAGAGTGTGTTAGGTGTGTGTGGGGTGAAGAGTGTGTGAGGTGTGTGTGGGGTGAATAGTGTGTGAGGTGTGTGTGGGGTGAAGAGTGTGTGAGGTGTGTGTGGGGTGAAGAGTGTGTGAGGGGTGTGTGGGGTGAAGAGTGTGTGAGGGGTGTATGGGGTCATCCACAATGCTGTTGGCTTTGCAGATGCAGCGTGTGGTGTAAATGTCCATGATAGAGGGAAGAGAGACTCCAATGACCTTCTCAGCTGTCCTCACTATCCGCTGCAGGGTCTTGAGATGGTGCAGTTTCCAAACCAGACAGTGATGCAGCTGCTCAGAATGCTCTCCACGGTCCCTCTGTAGAACGTAGTCAGGATGGGGGGAGGGAGATGTGCATTGCTCAGCCTTCATAAGAAGTAGAGATGCTGCTGGGCTTTCATGGTGATGGAGGTGGTGTTGAGTGACCAGGTGAAGTTCTCCACCAGACGAACACCCAGAAATTTGGCGCTCTTGATGATCTCTACAGACGATCTTTCGATGTTCAAAGTAGACCATCACGTGACCTCAAGTAGACCATCGTGTGACCTCAATTGACCTCAAATAGGCATCAGCTGAAGATAAAAACAATCTGGACCATGATGAGGTTCTTAGCATTGCATGTCCTACTGATATTAGCATGGCTAACTGCTATGTACAGCCGAGTCTTGAAGATCATTTTGAGTTGCACTTCACTCGTACACAAAGCACCACATCATCTTCCTCGTCTTTATATTTTCCATCCAGCTTCCACTCAGGAATTATCAGCATGAACACGATAGCCTATCCAGCTGTACTGTTGTTCACCCCACGAACAGCGTGTTTTTGATGAAATTAAGCAGAAAACCTGCGGCTGCTGTTGACCTGCGCTGTCATGTCGAGAATACCAGACCATCTTTCCTTCTTCCTCTTTTTAACGTTGTTTATATATATAGAGAGAGAGAGACACTTAGCTGTAAATTGCTAATGAAGAAAAAAATGATCAGGTGCCAGTTAGCATTATGGAAATTTCCTTTTCCTGAAAGCTTTCCAATTATCTGCCATGATTTTATTCATTCATTCATCTTCTACCGCTTATCCGAACTTCTCGGGTCACGGGGAGCCTGTGCCTATCTCAGGCGTCATCGGGCATCGAGGCAGGATACACCCTGGACGGAGTGCCAACCCATCACAGGGCACACACACTCTCATTCACTCACACACACACACACTCTCATTCACTCACACACACACACACACACACTACGGACAATTTTCCAGAGATGCCAATCAACCTACCATGCATGTCTTTGGACCGGGGGAGGAAACCGGAGTACCCGGAGGAAACCCCCGAGGCACGGGGAGAACATGCAAACTCCACACACACGAGGCGGAGGCGGGAATCGAACCCCGACCCTGGAGGTGTGAGGCGACCGTGCTAACCACTAAGCCACCGTGTCCACAATGATTTTATTTATTTATTTATTTTTGGTAAACTGAACTCATCTCAATCTCAACCTTTACTTTTTGCACCATAACCGAGATTTTCCTCGGCAGTGCCACAGACTTGGGGTAAACACGCCTACGGCCTTCAGCTGCTCACGACCACGTAAAGCGACCGCGTCACGTAACTCTAACGGGTTTCAGTTATTTCACATAACCTTAATGTTAACCTCTACAGCGACGACAACACGTGAAGCGTCGGATTAACACCTCAAGTGTTGACTTTAATCTGATTATCCAGCTGAACTCGATGAAAGCATTTTTAGACTTGTTTAATTTTCTCTAACGGCGTTAAGTTACAGCTCCAGTGGTAAATAAACACTCGCTTTTAGGTAAAAATTGTCATTTTTTGCTAAAAAAAAAGGTTAATACAATGTGGTCAGAGTTTATAAAATGATTTAATGTTAATGATCGTATAAGGCTGAAGCGTGAATGTAGGAGCTCATTAATGTTAACAGAAAGTAATGAAATAACAGGATTGTGAAAATGCATAGCAGCTGTTGCTATGGAAACAATAACGTATCTGAAAGGGTGCTTTAATATAAACCCGCACTTCAATCAGGGGCGGTTCTAGAGGCGGGGGCCAGGGCCTCTGTTGAAATCTGATTGGCCCCTGTTCCATCAATCGTTGACGAGAAGAGCAACCGGAGGATTTTTTCACAACGATCACAGATGCAATTCCACCCCCAAACAATTGGCGGCACTCGAGGGTTTGAAAAAGGAACGACCGCCTGGATGTATTTGCACCGTACCGAATAAATTATTTTGTGTGCATGATTGTACCCTGTACTTGGCCCCTGAATGTAACATGTGGCCCCTAAATATGGCCCCTAGAAAAATCCTAGAACCGCCACTGACTTCAATCAATACCTGACCACCAATCAGAGTGCAGAATTCAACAGATCTGGGTGAGAGACATTAGACTAAGAACATTTTAACAACTCGTGCTGTTAGAGAAAAATAATCAACAGCTGATACGAAGATGCTAAGATTTTTTTATCCTTTTTTATAGCACGTGTGACAAATGAGCGCGTTAGGATCCACGTCCGTGTGAGACTCCATCACTTTAGCGTTAGAAAATCAGCCTCGTAGCCGCAGACACGGACGATTCGCCCGATGAAGTGTGTGACGAGCGAATCGTCTTTATATACTTGTGAGTAATTCAAATAAAATTCACACGGCTGCCAGAGTAAAGAAAAAAAAAGGAAATAACAGTTTGCTGTGTGTTCGAAACGAATCACAGACTCGTTTATTTTTTATTTATTTTTTTACTCCATATCATTCAGGACATAATAAAAAAAACAAAAAAAGAAAAAAAAGAAATACAAATTTCACAACCGAATGACCTTCGACTTTGAAGCATGCGTTTTTTTTTTTTTTTTTTTTTTTTTTCTTTCTCTGGACTTTCATCATGAACGTATCCTTAGCTCCGGGAGTGAGCCGTCTCTTCATTCGCTCTCGGTATCTCTTATTGTCACCCGTTACACTTTTGCATTCCTTCAATTACTATCGGAACGCCGAAGGCAATTGGTTTCGGGTGTATAATCTGTGAAGCGAAGGCGCCTCCAGCCAGCTGCTTTTTGTATTCCGGAGCCGAACAGGAGCAATTAACGGAGCTGTCGCTTTCCCCGGAGTGCTCGGGTTGCCGTGTTTTTGTCCCCTTTGTTGGCTTTTTTTTTTGTGCCATTAGGCTCGGGGTAGCACCTGTCAATGGCTGTCCTCTCTCCTTTCGGCGGCCTCTGTGGAGTCCGGCGTGATTGATGACAGGTCGGGAGCGTACGGCCTTGCCTCTTTTCCCATCCTTCCGTGGGGAAATTGCTCATTTCTCCGAGTCCATTTCCATTTTTGCAACAAGACAAGCACGCCGAGTTTATATATTACTCCAGGCTCGGACACCGAATCGTGATGAATTGTGCCATACATTGGACAAGAAAAATATTCATTTGCGAGGACTTTGTTGCTTGCGTTTTTTTTTTGTCCTCCTCCTCGGCCCGGCGCTCGCCGTCGTCAGCCTGTCAGCGTGGCGGGTTACAGCCCGATGTAAATTTAAACGAGCGTGACATTCTTATTCAGATAAGTGCACCGTGAACCCTTTCACTTCACAGCTGTAGAGTTAAGGCTGTCACTTTGACATTGTTCGCGCTCGCTTTCTAGATTTAAGGCGGTCAACACCTTTTTAAAACCCAGAGCTTGTATCCTATCCTGTACGGCGTTGACTTCAAAGGAGGCCATTTGTCATCATGCAGATTTATTCTGTCACTCAGAGACATTTATATCATTTTAAGCTGCTCCGGTGTTCTTTTTTAAGGAGGCAGAAAAGACTGATGCGTCATGCTAGCGTCTGGGAAAGAAAAGCTCAGAATGCTGGAATTAGAGTGAAGACAAGAAGGAAGTTGAAAACGACTCAAATATAACATCAAACAGCTAAACAGGAAGAGTTTATATATATGTGATTTAATCCCGTAAGCTTCCTTTTAAAACAGGAAAACAGGAAATCAGACTGACAACAACCAATTAGCCAATAGCGTTTGAGATCACGAGAGCCACGCCCTAACCAGACCCAAGAAAAACAATCCTGACTTCAGCTACACATGGAGTGAAGACGTTAACCGTAGTTGGGGTTTCTTTATTTTGTGAGTATTTTATGTGAGTATTTCCCACCTTCACCTTCACCTTCATCTTTGTCTGCGTCCTAAACCGGTAGTGACTACATTTTAGTTTCTACATTTAATGGCCCAAGCACCAAAGTCTGTTTAGATGTATTGAAGTGAATATTAGAATATTTAGGAATAAGAACTTCACGGACACCCAGACGAGCTCCATTGTCCTCTTAACAAATAAATAAATAAATAAACTCTGATGGTGTGGGGGCACGACGGCTTAGTGGTCAGCACGTTCGCTTCACACCTCCAGGGTCGGGGGTTCGATTCCCGCCTCCGCCTTGTGTGTGTGGAGTTTGCATGTTCTCCCCGTGCCTCGGGGGTTTCCTCCTGGTACTCCGGTTTCCTCCCCCGGTCCAAAGACATGTATGGTAGGTTGATTGGCATCTCTGGAAAATTGTCCTAAGTGTGTGTGTGAGTGAATGAGAGTGTGTGTGTGCCCTGTGATGGGTTGGCACTCCGTCCAGGGTGTATCCTGCCTCGATGCCCGATGACGCCTGAGATAGGCACAGGCTCCCCGTGACCCGAGAAGTTCGGATAAGCGGTAGGGAATGAGTGAGTGAATAAACTCTGATGGATATCTTCTCCACCAAGCCATAGATGGAAAGGAGAATGGTACATGGAGTGCTAATGCTACTGTAGCTCTAGACACTCCTATGGGGTGGGGCTTATACATGCTAGAGAGCATTTCATTGGACAAACCCAAGACTGGTTATGAAAAAAATTGTGTCTTTTCCTGGAAGTGTAGAATTATAAAAGGATTAGAAGATGAAGATCCTCTTAAACATTTCTGCTGTTCTAGAAAATGCATCAACAACTTCTGACCAATCAGAATCCAGAACTCAGCAGCATTGTGGGAATAAAATCATTTAACGACCTTTAATGAAAGTGTCATGCTGGCGTAAAATTATTCAATGATGAAAGGGTCGTTAAAATATTTAACGATGATAAATTTAATGAATGTTTATTTAATCTAGTTGTAATTTAAAACTTTTTTTTAAAAATGTTGGTTATCACATCGAATTGATCGAATTGTTTTACCAGTTAGGCTCAAAGTTTTCCGTGTTTTCACTTTTCTGTAAATATTCATCTAAAATCATTTACATATATGAATATGCAGATTACAGAGGTGTGTCTTAAAGCCAGAGTAAATAAAGCGCCGAGTCGGCAGTACACGTGAAGTTTTAGATCGTCTCCATAGCGTCTAGCCGGAACGCTGTTTCCCGCTTCTGTTGTAAAAAGCCCAGAGACCACGGGGGTTAATTAAAATCTTAATTGCGGTTATTAAATCCATCTTGCTCTCCCCTCGTTCCCGCCCGCTCATGCCGCTTTGCGGAGGATTCACTTTTTTTGGCATGTGCTGTGCTCCATTAACAGATGTAGATTTGTTCATCCTCCAGATGTCCCCTCTAATCGTCAGTCCAAACAAAACGCAGGATCGATTCGGTAGGGAGTCTCGATCCTGATCCTGATCCTGATCCTGATCCTGATCCTGATCCCGATCCAGATTAAACCTGCGTTCTAAAACGAATGTTATCCAGTCATTTGGTATCTGCTGCATGTCTGATCACACGCTGTTTGTTTACCGTAACGTCCGTCGGTCACGCCGGTGCTAATACGGTGAACTAACGATAGCGGAAAAGTTGTTGATGTCACTTCAATTCAATTCTATTTGTTTTCTGTTGTACAGAAATACCTCCAGATACGGGTTTAATCCGTTCCGTGACTTTGCTCGTATCTCAAAGCAAATTTTCCCCCGTTTAAATTAATTGAAATCCCATGAATCCGTTCCAGCTCGCAAAATTCCACTCCAGCTGTTTGTTTGTGTTTTGAATATGAAAAATTCACAGTACCTGTATTTATAAATGACAAAGTGTATAAAAACATACAGTAATAAAAAGGAATGTTAAAAATAATCTGGTTTTACTATAAAGTGTATTTGTAATAAGTCTGTTTATGTAATAAGTCTGTCTGTGCCCTGTTTCTGTTTGCTGTCTTGCCCCGCCCACTCGTTTGTTACCATGGACACTAATTGCACCCAATCTCTTCCCCAGGTGTTTTGTCTTTGTCTCTGATTGTCTCCGCTTTGTGATCAGTTCCTGTTTACTACGTCTACTCTGTTTGTTCACTAGGGTGTTAGTCCTTGTTGGTATGTAGTGCGTTCATGTCCATGTTCCCGGTTCCATGTTCCCGGTTCCATGTTCCCGGTTCCATGTTCCCGGTTCCATGTTCCCGGTTCCCAGTTCGTTCCGTGTTCTGCCATGTGTTGCCTGCTTGTTAATTTGTGTTTTGGATTAAAACTTTAAACTGCATTTGGATCGTCACTCGCCTTTGTCTCACCGTGCCTAACCGTGACAGTATTATTTTCCTTGGAGATCAGACGACTCGAGCTAACAGAAGGTGCGCACAGAGGTTGAGGGAGGAGTAAACAGGCGGAGGAGTGAACAGGTGGAGGAGTTAGGAGGAATTTTGTCTCGTACGTACACTTTCACCTTTGTTCGCTTACTCGCTACTGTACGCTCTATGCGACTTTACACTCAAATGGAACTTAACTAAACTTCACTAAAATTAATTGCTACAATTTCTGATTTCTTTACATTTTTGTCACTCTTTCCTCACTAACATCCGCCGGTCGTCGTCGTTGTGGGTCTCCGTCCGGCGACGGCTCGGATGTTCGTATCTCAAAAATCTGTTCGTATCTCAAGGCAAAACTTCGGTCGAATCACAGCTCGTATCTCAAAGAAAATCGTACGTCAATGCACTCGTATCTCGATGTATCGCTGTATTTTTTTTGTGAAGAGACGTTGACGCTCGTAGCAGCTTTACGGAACATAAAACTTATAGTAGAGAAAGTTCAAGATTAATATTAGACTTCTATTTAAATGTGTTTGTATTTATAACTAACGACAAGCCCGAGGTGACCGAGGTGACCGTGGTGAGGAAAAACTCCCTTAGATGGAAGAGGAAGAAACCTCGAGAGGAACCAGACCCAAAAGTGAACCCCATCCTCATGTGGGTGACACCGGAGGGTGTGATTATAAACTGTTATAAACACCAGAGAGTGTTATTATGAATGATGTCCTTTCTACAGTCAGATACAGTCTGATAATCGTGTATCGATGAGAAGATCGTCGTCCTCAGAGGCCACATGGAGTCCGTATCTTCTCTCTGAAGGTCTGAAATCTTTATGAAGCGGAACACAACTGGAGCTGGAACATCTCGAGGTACCTCAGGATCCTCACGGTGTCGGCTTCTTCTCACTAAAGGTCCTGAACATGATTTACATTACTCAGTTTACAGAAGACCTTTAATCCATTCATTAATATCTGATCCGAGTACCAGTACTTCCAGTACCGGGTCTCAAAGACTCCCATTATAAGCTTTGGAGGTTTATAACTCGGCAAGGTTTCAAACTCTCTACACCAAACTCGGCCAGCACCTTTAGGGTGAGACTCTGAACAAAGGTTTAAATCGGTGTACCGACCGGCCTTTCGGTTGTCCCGTAGCCCCGCCCACAATATATGCATAATAAAAAAACTTTTTACAACATGGACATGTGACATATCAAAACACTCAGAACAACGAGAGGAACGTCCTCACGTGTAATTTCATGAAGTCACGTGATTTCATGTGAAAATCAAAATTTAGCACCACATGGACATGTGACATATCAAAACACTCAGCACGATGAGTGAACTTGCCCGAACTTGCCCCGTGCAAGCACCATTCACATTTTTTTCAGGAAATGTACGTTGTAGTTATATTTAATGTTGTGGAATTTAAGAATGGTCTGTCATACAGTCTTTAAATCACCAGATCTGAATAGCATAAACTTTACCTCAGACCGATACAAACGGTCAAGCTGACACTGGAGACTCCTTCCACATTTTTCTACGAATGAGTTGTTACCATAGAAACGATAACTTAGAAGAGGAAACTTGTGATTCGTGTTACAGGTGGAAAGACCGTCAGACCAGATCGTGGACACATCACCAGCCTGGGATTGTCCTCTGTGTGTGTGTGTGTGTGTGTGTGTGTGTGTGTGTGTGTGTGTGTGTGTGTGTGTGTGTGAAGCGGTGCATGAGAAGCTCACCTCCACCCGAGGTGCCGCAGTGACGCAGAGAAACAGACAAAGCCGTAAAAGCGAGTGTGTAAACAGAACTAAATTACAGCTGGACTGTGAGATGTGCTTTGTTGGCTGTTTGGTTGTGTAAATTGACCGTTTCTTCATTACGACGCCGGAGCGCTGCACAGTTTCTCGTCCTCAGACTCCCGGCGGACTCCAGCTGCTGGCAGAAGTGTTAGAAACACATTTTCCTCCATCAGAGAGCCGAACATCACGCACAGAATCTGTCACACTTCACTTCACATTACGTCTGGATAATTAAGCTGGAAAAAACGGGATAGAATCAGAGAACACACACACACACACACACACACACACACACACGTTCCTTTCACTTAGTACCGATGTTCTGCCCCGCTGGCCGAGTCAAATTATTTACATTTTATTTAACTTTATTAATATATTTTAGAAATCAGCAAAACAAAATCACAGATCTCCATTTGAGTATCATGGTTAATGTGATTTATGTAAAATATTGTAAGTTCATGTTACAGCAGGTGTGTGTGTGTGAGTTCATGTTACAGCAGGTGTGTATGTGTGTGTGTGTGTGTGTGTGTGTGTGTGTGAGAGAGAGAGAGAGAGAGAGAGAGAGAGAGAGAGAGTTCATGTTACAGCAGGTGTGTGTGTGTGAGTTCATGTTACAGCAGGTGTGTATGTGTGTGTGTGTGTGTGTGTGTGTGTGTGAGAGAGAGAGAGAGAGAGAGAGAGAGAGAGAGAGAGAGAGAGAGAGAGAGAGAGAGAGTTCATGTTACAGCAGGTGTGTGTGTGAGAGAGTTCATGTTACAGCAGGTGTGTGTGTGTGTGAGAGAGTTCATGTTACAGCAGGTGTGTGTGTGTGTGAGTTCATGTCACAGCAGGTGTGTGTGTGTGTGTGTGTGTATGTGTGTGTGAGAGAGAGTTCATGTTACAGCAGGTGTGTGTGTGTGAGTTCATGTTACAGCAAGTGTGTGTGTGTGTGTGTGTGTGTGTGTGTGTGTGTGTGTGTGTGTGTGTGTGAGAGAGAGAGAGAGAGAGAGAGAGAGAGAGAGAGAGAGAGAGTTCATGTTACAGCAGGTGTGTGTGTGAGAGAGTTCATGTTACAGCAGGTGTGTGTGTGTGTGAGAGAGTTCATGTTACAGCAGGTGTGTGTGTGTGAGTTCATGTCACAGCAGGTGTGTGTGTGTGTGTGTGTGTGTGTGTGTGTGTGTGTGTGTGTGTGTGTATGTGTGTGTGAGAGAGAGTTCATGTTACAGCAGGTGTGTGTGTGTGAGTTCATGTTACAGCAAGTGTGTGTGTGTGTGTGTGTGTGTGTGTGTGTGTGTGTGTGTGTGTGTGTGTGTGTGTGTGTGTGAGAGAGAGAGTTCATGTTACAGCAGGTGTGTGTGTGTGAGAGAGAGAGAGATTTAATGTTACAGCATGTGTGTGTGTGTGTGTGTGTGTGTGTGTGTGTGTGTGTGTGTGTGTGTGAGAGAGAGAGAGGTCATGTTACAGCGTGTGTGTGTGTGTGAGAGAGAGTTCATGTTACAGCGTGAGTGTGTGTGAGAGAGAGAGAGTTCATGTTACAGCGTGCGTGCGCGTGTGTGTGTGTGTGTGTGTGTGTGTGTGTGTGTGTGTGTGTGTGTGTGTGTTCACCTGAGTTACCAAATACCAATTGATAAATTACAAAATAAAAGTTCAGATGATTTCATCAGGTGTGTGCAGCGATGCTGGTTGCAGGTTGTTCATGTTGTTACCAAGGAAACCAAAGTCCTTTAACTCCATCAGCAGCTCTAACACTTATCTGATATTTCTACAGAAAAATGGATGAAATTGTCATGTGTCTGAGTAAAATGTTGTTTACTGAGCATTCGGTCTCATTTCTGATCAGAAGTCAGTAGCTAGGAGTTAGATGTGTGACGAGCGCTAGGTTCAGTACCACGTGGGGATACATGATCAATACAGGGGATTTGGGGATTTGGGGATTCGGTAAAAGCAGACACAATAATATTTACTGGACAAACAAACAAACAAACAAACAAACAAACAATAAATAAATAAATAAATAAATAAATTTACTGAAAACGAATATTACATTTTTCTTTAAAATCAAACCCAGCTCTCTGGAGTGTGCTTTGACTTTCAGACTGTACACACACACACACACACACACACACACACACACACACACACACACACACACACGGATTCCCATGGGCCCTTCCCACAAGCCCTTGCCAGGCTTTCTGTCAGGACGTTTTAGTGTTTTCTGCCCACAGAAGGCCACACCGCTTTGTCACCTGAAGAAATAAGAGTCAGCCTTGATTTAGTTGATGAAACCAGCCGTTTGTTCGCTCTCACCTTGACCGTGAAGCCGTACCGGACCCTCGGCTCGTTTCGTTCAAAGGCCACTCCGGGTTTGGGCACCGATTCAAACCGACGCTGCTCAATCCTATTAAAAGGAGGATGTTCGTTTCAAAGTCAGCTGATTTTTTTATTTATTTTTATGTATTTTAATGCAGAGAGAGTGCACACGTTCTCAAGGTCATCTGTCTGGTTTTGCACCAAAATGAAACCATAGAGCACTGCTTAATAATAATAATAATAATAATAATAATAATAATAATAATAATAATAATAATAATAAAGTTTGAATTTATTCTGTTTTAATTTAATAATTTATGCAAAAGGTGGATTTCTGCAATCACGCTCCGTCTCAACCACACCCCTCTAAACCACTCCCCTTTTTACCACGCCCTCTAAACCACACCCCTTTAAACCACACCCCATCTGAATCACTTCCTCTCGACCACACCCCCTCTCCTTTATACCACATTCTTGCACACACACCCTCATAGCCACATCCTTGCACTTGCAGATTTTTAGTCATGCTTTCTCTAAGCCATATCTCTTCTCGGCCACGCCCCTTACTGCACACCTTTCTCTTTCTCACCCCTTCTAGCTACCGTGACGACGCCCATCACCAGTAAGCAGCCGCAGATAACGGCTTTTTATTGAGGCTAGATAAAGGCTAAATCGGCCGATGTCAGAGAGCTGCTGTATCTGTAATCAGATATAAAGGAAAGTTGGAAACGTTGTGAACAGTAGGCTAAGCTGTAGGTCTTCTTCTTTTCCTGGCTGTAATTGTGATAAAGTGTGTGTAATAATTCTGAGAGAGTGTTACTGCTCTTTTAATGGCAGTCAGGACACAGTTCAGGCCAGTGGACATTATTCTGCTTTCTCAGAACATCTAAAATCACTCATCATGCCCCCATCCTGCCCCATATAATTGCTCCATTGATTTATTTCCAACCCGGACACCTGGATGCGGTGCTAAATGGCAACGGGCGGATTTAGGCGAATAAATATTGCGATAAAAAAAGGGTAGAAGACGTGCGTTAGGCAGTGAGTCTGACTTTCAGAAGTTCACACTCTGCGATGTTTTATCGATGTTAGCAGCAGGATGGACGCCGCGGCCTCGACGATAACGCCACGTCTACAATAAAGCCATCATCTCTTAATAGGCATCGGCAGGTCTGAATGTCACCGATACCTCAATTCTGTTAAACGATATTACTTTAAAAGTCTCCGAGGGATGAGTCGATGAGGCTATTTTGACCAGGAAACGTATAATCGTGTAGCGGGCGGACGTTTGAAAGACGCGTGGAGTCGTTTAGAGTGCCTCGTGGCTTATTGTGTGGTTTAATCAGCGCTCCGGATAATAGCCACCAGAAAACGCTGAAGTCACACTCTGTATCTCTCCAACAGGAATGAAAGGCATCCTGGGAAAGAAAGGCCGCATAATAATTAAAGCAGCCGACAAAAGGAACTGTCCTCACTCGCTCTGCTAGCATCGGATATGAATTAAACAGTCGTTCTCTATCTCATCTTCCTTTCTCTCTTCTCCTTTATTTGGCTTTCATGCCGTTGAGGACTTCATGTGAATCCCTGAGCTGAAAAATTTGCTGGGTTTTTTTTTTTTTTCAGAACAGAGTGCAGACGGTACGGAGGCCTGTGCGGAGCGAGCAAGGCTTTGAATACACCTCCGTTATGACGAGCGTTTCTGGTGTTAGCGGGAGGTTAGCGTGGAAACCTGGAGCCCGGAAAGATTCCCCTACAAACACGCTATGATGAAATACACCCAGATTCTGTGTGAAATGTGGTCTCCATCCGCTCCACACTCAGAAGGGGCAGTGATCAAAAAAGGGAAAGAAACTTGAAATGTGAGAAGCCAAAAAGGACAAACAGACTACATTAAGGACAATTGTCTTGGCACTGGGAATGTGTTTAATCTGACAATTGTTACATCATGACATTACATCATTACAACCCCCTCCTAGTGCATTACATATTTACATTAGACCTACATACATTAACCTGGAGTACACAACTTGTGTGTTTATAGCATTTACAATTAAATACAGCGTTTTAAATAATAACAAAGTGAGATTGTAATGTTAAGTAGTTTCCAAAAATGTCGACAAAATTAGAGTCCACTCTAATTGGAACACTCACACACACACACACACACACACACACACACACACACACACACACACACACACACACACACACACACACACACAAACACACAAACACACACACACAGACACACACATGCACACACAGACACACACAAACACACACACACACACACACATACAAACACACACACACAAACACACAAACACTCACAACACACACAACCCGACGCAGCACCACACAAAACCCACCACACACACACACACACACACAAACACCACACCCACACCCAACAGACCACACACCACACCTCCCCCCAAACAGCCACACACCGACCACCACACACATCCACACACACAGCCCATACACAACCACCACACCCAACCCCCACACAAACCCACACAAGTCCCATGACAACACACACACAAACCCCAACGCACCCACACACCACCCACCACCCCACCCACCCCCCCCTGACCACACCCCCACCACCCAACCCACACACCAAACACACACACCCACGACCCACACCCCCACCCCACCTTAACCCCTCCCCCCCCTTTCCCCCACACCTCCCACAACCCCACACACCACACACATCCACACACACACCCCCACCCTCACCCCCCCTGACCCCCACACACCCCCCTCACACACCCCCTCCCACACACGCACATACACCCCCTCACACCCACCCCCCAGCACCCACCGCGACCCTCACAGACCCCGCCCCCCCTCCCCCCCAACACCCACACACACACGCACCCCCCTCACACCCCCACCCACCCCCCCACACACACCACGCACCACCCCCCCCACAAACTCACCCACCCCCCCCACACACACGGCCACCCACCACACACACCACAAACACCAAAAACCTCACACACACCCACACACACACAACACCCTCACACACAATCACATCCCCCACTCACACACATCACCAACATACACACCCACATACCCACACAACACCCACATACCACACACATCACACACATACACACATACACACAAATACACCAACACACACATACACACACACACACACACACACACACAAAAACACACACCCCCACCAACACACAACCCACACACACCCAACCACACCACACAAACACACACACACCACAACACACCAGCACAAAACCCACACACCCCACAACAACGACCCCCACCCACCCCCCTCCCGCGCCCGTAGGTCATTATGAGTCATACTGCTCCCTGACTCCTGATCCTCCTCTTTGGTTGCAAAATATCCTTTGTGCACTCTGCAAAATAATATTTCAACCCGTGTCTTGTTGTTAGGGACAGAAAGGGTGAGGGGGCCGTTATTTATTCTCACCAGTAAATGAGATTTACCCACAGAGTGCCCTGGGGTCTGCCATGGTGCAGTTCAGGGGGGAAATGTGGTGTTGCAGCATAAATTAACACCTGAGCGCTGAGAATTCGGCCGAACCGCAGGCCTTTGGGGTCTCACAGCATCTGTCCGCTCTCCGGGTCTTTCCATTATCACAGGAATGAGGCACCAATTAAGTATGACACACACACACACACACACACACACACACACACACACACACACACACACACACACACACACTCGCTCTCTCTCTCTCACTGAAGCTGCGAGACTAAAGTCACTAACAGGTAATAGAAGCTGATGGACTTCAGTTTAGCAGTCGGTTTTGTAAAAAGAAAGAAAGAAAGAAAGAAAGAAAGAGAGAGAGGTGGGCTGACAATAACTAAAAGAAAAGATGGACAGATGACTTTAGAGATATGATGGAGGGATAAGGGACGAGCTGTTTATTTGTTAGCTACATAAGAGAAAAGAGGTGAATTTGCTGTGTGAAGGTTTTTGTCGTCTGTTTCTTTTTTCTGTTCATCTCTCTCTCTCTCTCTCTCTCTCTCTCTCTCTCTCTCTCTCTCTCTCTTCCTTTCTCTCTCTCTCTCTCTTTCCCCATCTCTCTCTCTCTTTTCTCTCTCTTTTCTCTCTCTTTCCCCATCTCTCTCTCTTTTCTCTCTCTTTCTCTCTCTCCCTCTCTCTCTCCCTTCCTTTCCTCCCCTCTCTCTCTCTCTCTCCTTCCTCTCTTCTCTCTCCCCTCTTCTCCCTCTTCTCTCTCTCTCTTCTCTCTCTCTCTTCTCTCTCTCTCTCTCTCTCTCTCCCTCTTCTCTCCCTCTTCTCTCTCTCTCTCTCTCTTCCTTTCTTCTCTCTTTCTCTCTTTCTCCCTCCCCTTCTCTCTCGCTTTCATCTTCTCCTCCCTCTCTCTCCCCCTCTCTCCTTTGTTTCCCCTCTCTCTCCCTTCTTGTCCTTTTCTTTCTCTCTCCTTTTTTCCCTCCCCATCTTCTCTTTTTTCTTCTTTCCTTTCTTTCCGTCTTCTTTTTTCTTTCTTTCTATTCTTTTCTCCTCCCTCTTTCCCTCTCTTCTCTCGCTGTTTTCGTTTCTCTCTTATCCCTCTCTCTTTTCACTCCTCTCTTTTTCTGATTTCTCTCCGTCCATCTGCTTTTATCCTACGGGTCTCCTCTTTTGCTTCCTTACTCGGTCTCATTTTCTCCTTTCGTCCTCGCTCTTCGTGTCCTTTCCCCTTTATTCCCTTCCTTCTTCTTTTCCGGTCGTCTCTTATGCTCTCTTCTTCGCTCTCCTCTCTCTCTCCTCCTCCTCCGTCCGGTCTCCCTGCTCTCTTCTCTCTTCTCTCCCTCCTCTCTCTCGTTTTTTTCTTTCGTTTTTCTTGGCTGTCTTCTCTCCCCTCTCTCTCTCTCTCTCTCTCTCTCTCTCTCCATCTCTCATCTCTCTCTCCTTCTCTATCGCTCTCACTCCCTCCCTCTCTCCATCTCTCTCTCTCCATCCCCCCCCCCCCCCTCTCCCATCACCCCGTTCCCAACATCCGCCTCATGTAGAAGATGTTGATCAGTGCCGGTGTGATTGAGGCGTCTGAGGAGGCCATAAAGCATTGATTCATGTCATATCATTATCCGTAGTGTTACACTGGGGCCTGCTCACGCGCGGCCCGGAATATTGGAGACGGGAAGGCGGATAATAGGGTTCGGAAGTTCTGTGCTAGCGGAGCGTGCTACGGTTTCCTTCTGTCGTTATTGAGAGTTTCATATTGCTAAGAGTTAAGTGTTGTTGAAGCTAATAGAGCCAGAGTTGCTACGACTCCCCGGAGGCTGTGAGGAGCTAATAATCAAACAAAGCGGAGAACTCCAGCCTCTCGGTCTGCACGGGATGCTGAGCAAACGAATTTATGAGTAATTAGCCGCTGCGTTTAGAGAACTCCTCTCGTCTTTGACTATCTTTTAAATGAGTCCCACATCTGCAGTGGAAGCACAAGCGAAACACGATGGCAGCTATTTAAAGAGTCGACAATGTCACACACACACACACACACACACACACACACACACACACACACACACACACACACACACATTAAACGAAACAACAGCTACACTTCTGTTGCTTTTTTTTAACATTGCAAACAGCTTTGCCATATCACTTCCACCCAACTTTTAGAAAGAAAGAAAGAAAGAAAGAAAGAAAGAAAGAAAGAAAGAAAGAAAGAAAGAAAGAAAGAAAGAAAGAAAGAAAGAAAGAAAGAAAGAAAGAAAGAAAGGTCAGATAAAATAAATGGAAAGATTGGATGATGAAAGAGAAAGATGAAGGGATAAATCAGGACCATAAACTATGGTATAAACACAGAAAGTGTATGTTTTAGGGGATAAGGGTAGGCAGATGTGGGCAGAGGTGGGCGGAGGTGGGCAGAGGTGGGCAGATGTGAGCAGAGGTGGGCAGATGTGGGCAGAGGTGGGCAGAGGTGGGCGTCATGTGATAAAAGGACTAAGCGTCAGTATTAACCGTATCAGGATGATTTGAATGAGATAATGGAGCTCGTTGTCCTTGTAGCAGAATGTCAGGGAACTGGAGCCAAGAACAATCTTCCTCCTGCTCCTCTTCCTCCTGCTGCTTCTCCTCCTCCTCCTCCTCCTCCTCCTCCTCCTCCTCTCTCTGCTACACCTGCGGGTGAAGAAACACTGGCATGATGGATTGCAGTGTTTGAGGTTGTGGCAGAGAGCAGGCAGCAGCCTGCCTGCTAAACACACACACACACGGTTGTGTTCCTGTAAGAAAGAAAGAAAGAAAGAAAGAAAGAAAGAAAGAAAGAAAGAGAGAGAGAGAGAGAGAGAGAGAGAGAGAGAGAGAGACAGAGAGAGAGAGAGAAATAGATGGAGGGAGGGAGGGAGTAAGGATGGATAGATGGACGGACTGACAGATGGATGGATGGTTGGATCTGCAGGTGAAAAGAACGTAATGTAATATTTTAAGGCTGTAGATCAGGGTGAAGTCTCAGATCTCAGGACTCAGGTCTCAGGACTCAGGACTCTGGTCTCAGGTCGATGGCGATGTCCCTCAGGTCTCAGGACTGAAGCTGGAGATGTCCCTCAGGTCTCAGGACTGAAGCTGGAGATGTCCCTCAGGTCTGAGGACTCTCACTGACCCTGTGGATGAAGTTTGTTTGCAGTGAACATCTTGGTCTCAGTCAGTGTTGTTTATTCTCCTGCCAGACTTCACTTCATGTCTTATTCATTCCACAATCAGCCACTAAGTGGACGCATTATTTGAATTTTTAATGCCGATGTGGTCAATAAGGCCGGGAACTTTTCTGGCACAGGAATTTAAAAAGGCTGAAGTTTTTGGAAAGTTTCTGAGAAATTAGGTGATTAAAAACAGATCGCTGGAGAGAAAAGATAAAAGAAGAGCTTTAATTCTTTATAATGCTAGAGGAACAGTTTAGGGGGAAAAACAGTAAAATATTCACAACTAACCGACCGGAGGAAGCCGAACAGGTTCTGTTAGGTTCAGATAACGGTTCTGTTAGTGTTCTGAAAATATTCCTTATAATTTACATAAATATCGTGTAACTGTTCAGTTAATGTTCCATAAACGTTCTCGTAAATGTTCTACTTTTTATTAATGTTCTTTAAACGGTCTGGACACGGATTTATTTAATTTAGTTTGAGATATAAAACTACAGATATGAGTTTTAATCATCTGATTATCAAGAAATTTAACGTGTGTGTGTCAGAGATGGGGGACTCGAGTCATATGACTTGCCTCGAGTCAGACTTAAGACGCAGATTGAGATTTGAGACTGCTTTTGAGAAATATTAAAAAAGACTCGACTTGACTTTTGACTTGACTTTCATGACTTGAGACTTGACTCGGACTCGAGTTCAACGACTAAGAGATGGGGGACTCGACTTGACTCGAGTCAGACTTAAGTCGCAAATTGAGACTTGAGACTTGCTTGGCAAATAATAAAAAAAGACTCGACTTTGACTTGACATTCATGACTTGAGACTTACTTGTGACTTGCACATGTGTGACTTAGTCCCACAGTGTGTGTGTGGTGTGTGTGTGTGTGTGTGTGTGTGTTGTGTGTGTGTGTGTGTGTGTAATGATTGTTACAGACGGGAAAGTTGTTGTGAGTTTCAAATTCCAGAACTGTCTGTTGTTCACACATGTGTTATGTTGTAAAAGAGGCATAAATGAGGTATTTACATTCTTCTTTAATTCACTGGATGTATTTTGTCTCTCAGGACACACACACAAACACACACACACACACACACACCACACACACACACACTGCGGTTCTCGGGATGCTGCTGATGGTTCTTGGCACATTTTAATGTTCACGCTAAATCTGATTTGTGCGTCTGTGCGTCTGCTAGCCGTGAGCTCTGAGAGTAAAGGCAGCCGTACATTATTAGCGTTAGCGGATCGCTAGAAATCCAGTAACACACCAGCAGCTCGTTGAGCGTATATAAAAATATCAAGTGCCGACCCCGAGGACATATGTTTCCGAATCGTTACACACGGGAGTGTTTATTGTTCTCCAGCAGCTGATGCTGTTTTTTTTTTACTATCTAGGGACTTTCTTGCTGAATGGACAATGAAGTCTTCTTCCTCTCCAATTACTGCTGGAGTTTCTGTATAAAAAAGAACAGGTGTTGGTGCAAAACAAAGAGTGACATCCGGTGCTCATTTTAACACGTGTCAACAAACTAATCCACAGCCTTGATCCCTGGACACACACACACCCACACACCACACACACACACACACCACACACACACACACACCCACCTTATGATATTATGTCTCTCGTGTTCTCTCTCGGGATTCGAGCAAGGAATCATTTAGGTGTTTAATGACCTTAACCTTAAAACACGTGTTTGGCATAATGTGCCCGTTTCCATGGCAACAGAACTGTGACACATCTGTAAGGCATGAAAATAACATGAAGGTTTGATACGTGTTTAATACGAATACACTTAAAAATTAACAATGCATATCCGGAATTATACAAAGCCGCTTCGTGACAACGGCCATTAAAACGCTTGGTAGAATAGAATAGAATAGAATAGAATAGAATAGAATAGAATAGAATAGTCACACACACACACACACACCCACACACAACACACACTGTCTCTCACACCCAAGCCCACACTCATACACACAACCTACACTCTCTGTCTCTGTCTTGCTCTCTCACACACTCTGTCTCTCACACCCCAAGCTCACATTACACTCTCTGGCTCTGTCTCTGGTCCTTCTCTCTCTGGTCTCTCTCTCTCTCTCTCTCGACACACACACACAACACACTCTGTCTCTCACACCCAAGCTCGCACACACACACACACACACACACACACACACACACACTCACACACACACACTCACACACTGATACACACACACTCTGTCTTTCACA
>NC_062518.1:1589964-1607464 GCF_022655615.1 Tachysurus fulvidraco
CTCCAACAGCTCTGAAATCTGAGATATTTAACATTTTTCATTTTTACCTATTTTTCTGAATTTTTTATGTTTATGTTTTATATCAGCTTTATAATGTTGATGTTGTGACTGTAATCAAATTATAAATCTAGTGCCTAAATCTGTCTGCTGCCTCTCTTTATATTCATCTCTTTTACCTCAAACTACTGTTGAATTTCACATTAAACACACAACAATCATTAATCACTCACTTGTTGGACGATATGCTTCCATACTGTTTCTTCTCCTGATTGGTGCCAGAAGTCTGTCTTTCTCCTGAAGCTCTTGTATAATTTTATATTTTATAATTGTATAATTTGACATATTACTCACTATTTGGAGGTAACCAGTCCTTGCTGTTTCTTCTCCTGATAAAAGCTGATGATTCTGGATCTGTCTGTTCCTGCAGCTGCTTTGTTTTCTCCTCTAGAAGTCTGTCTTTCTCCTGAAGCTCTTTGTCTCTTTCCATTAGCTGTGTCTCTCTCTCAGTTAGAAGTCTCTCTTTTTCTTTGAGCTGTTGGATTTTTTCTGCTAACTCAGATTTCTGTTGCTCCACTACAATCATTGTGTCCTGTAGTTGTCTCTGCTTGTCCTGCAGCTCCTGTCCCAGTGTGTCCAGTTTATTTGTACTGGTTTCCAGCTCTTTATCTGTGTTCTTCAGCTGTGTTTCTTTCTCCTTCAGCAGTTTGTTCAGATTCTCTAGTTGTGTGTTTTTCTCCTCCACGTGTCGCTGACTGTCTTCTAACGCCTTAATTGTTTTGTCCAGTTCAGCTCTTGTCTGTTTGAGCTGTTTCTCCTTCTCTCATAGTTTGTTGTCCTTCATTTGAAGTGTTTGTGTATTTTCTGTCAGAAGTCTGTCTTTCTCCTGAAGCTGTTTGTCTCTTTCTATGAGTTTATTTGTACTGGTTTCCAGTTCTTTCACCACACTAACCAGTTGTCTCGCTTTGTCCTTCAATTGTTTCTGATTCTTTTCTTTCATCATATTTGTATTTACCAATTCTTCTTTTACTTCACTGAGCTGTTTTTCTTTGTCTTCCAGTGTCTTGTCCTTCTTCTGAAGTGTTTGTGTATTTTCTGTCAGAAGTCTGTCTTTCTCCTGAAGCTCTTTGTCTCTTCCCATTAGCTGTGTCACTCTCTCAGTTAGAAGTCTGTCTTTCTCTTCAAGCTGTTGTTTGTTTTCTGCTAACTCAGATTTCTGTTGCTCCACTATGATCATCGTGTCCTGTAGTTGTGTCTGCTTGTCCTGCAGCTCCTGTCCCAGTGTGTCCAGTTTATTTGTACTGGTTTCCAGTACTTTCACCACACTCACCAGTTGTCTCTGCTTGTCCTGCAGCTCCTGTCCCAGTGTGTCCAGTTTATTTGTACTGGTTTCCAGCTCTTTATCTGTGTTCTTCAGCTGTGTTTCTTTCTCCATCAGCAGTTTGTTCAGATTCTCTAGTTGTGTGTTTTTCTCCTCCACGTGTTGCTGACTGTCTTCTAACGCCTTAATTGTTTTGTCCAGTTCAGCTCTTGTCTGTTTGTGCTGTTTCTCCTTCTCTTCCAGTATCTTGTCCTTCTTCTGCAGTGTTTGTGTATTTTCTGTCAGAAGTCTGTCTTTCTCCTCTTTTTCTGTGAGTTTAATTTCTTTAAGTTTTGACCCAGTTATAATATATTATTATAATACTATAAATATTGTCAAATCTGAAATCATAAACACACTGTCAGCTCACTAACACTGTCAGCCAACAGCCCACTGACAGCCAGCTTCTCTTCCAAACCTGTGAGCTTTAGTTAGGGGCTTCTCTCTTTGCCCGTTTGTCACCTTCCCTGAACAAACAAAAGAAACAAACAAAGACGTATACGTCCAGACACCTAAGGCATGCATAAGACCAATTCAGTTTGGAGTTAGTGACTTGCAGAGTACACATCGCCATCTTGGAGCATGCGAAAATGAAAAGACAATTTACGACAAGCCAAGCTCTGGATCATATCTTTGCTGAAAATGAGGCAGAGGACAGAGAACAGCATAGTGATATGGACAAGCATGTTTCTGATGATGAAGATGATGTAAAGTATCAACGGAAGACACAGACACATCTAATGAGTCTGATGAGGTGGTTGCCAGTGCTGAAGTAACATATATTGAAGCTCAGTATATACACAGGTATACCTGTGAGTGGCATCCCTGAGAAAAAAACAAAATGCGGGATCACAATATCACGTGTGACACTTTTTTACCAGCTATGACCTTGGACAAGAACTTCTTAGAAGGAAACTTACCATGGTGGGCACAATAAAAAAAAAAAAAAAAAAAAAAAAAAAAAAACCTGAGTTGGGGCACGGTGGCTTAGTGGTTAGCACGTTCGCCTCACACCTCCAGGGTCGGGGTTGGATTCCAGCCTCCGCCTTGTTTGTGTGGAGTTTGCATGTTCTCCCCGTGCCTCGGGGGTTTCCAAAGACATGCGTGGTAGGTTGATTGGCATCTCTTCAAAATTGTCCGTAGTGTGTGTGTGTGCCCTGTGATGGGTTGGCACTCCATCCAGGGTGTATCCTGCCTCGATGCTCGATGACGCCTGGAATAGGCACAGGCTCCCCGTGACCCGAGGTAGTCGGGTAAGCGGTAGAAAATGAGTGAGTGAGAGAGTGAATAAACCTGAGTTGCCCGTTGAAATTTTGCAGGTGAAGCACAGGGCTCCTCTTTCTTCAAAATTCACTTTTACAGACACCACCACTGTTGTTTCATGTTGTCCAAAAAAAACGGATTGTTGTACTTACACTATGTCCACTTTTCACAACGATTCTGCTGTCTCATCACATCAAGTGACAAAAAGCCCATATTAATCCTGGACTATAATAAAAACAATGTACTGTAGAGGTGGACAACCTGGACAAGCTGACTGCCAACTAGACATGCCAGTGAATGACCACACATGCATCTAAACACACATACTCCTGCATGTTTTTGCACACAAAGACTTTTTTGGATTTAGTAGTAATAGGTTTGATTATTGGTTTGATTTGCTTGATTGGTTGTTGTGTGTTTGACCTTGCAAATCTATATTTTATATCATTACTTGTTCTGCTTTTCATTTTGTATTTGTATTAATGTTCTATTTTTTAAAAAAATATATGGGTCAAAATTGACCCGTAACACCATAGATGTTACAATAGTTAATAAAATTAAAATTAAAAATATATAAAAAAATATATAAAACAAATTTATTTAAGAGATGTGTCCTAATACTCATCAGTAATAGTCAGGAAACATAACAATCTTTCATTTATTTATGTAATTCTCTTGAGGTTAGTTTTACCATTTTTTGGAATTAAAAACGAAAGGTATGCTGTCAAAAGAAAATATTACACACCAAAAATATTAAAACCAATCTTTTTATGGATAAGGAAACCTAACATGGTATCTAAAAGGTAGGAAACAAATCTGATGATAAATAATTGTTTTGAGGCTATTTTATGACTGTTTTATGACACGGGTCAAAACCGACCCGTTAACATAAGAGATGGTAACAGAAAGCTAACACAAGAGGAAGGTTTTAAACACTCTAAATCCTCTTCATATTCCTTAGCAAATTTTTTCTTCATCTCATTTCTTTTCTCAATTTCCTCAACAATTTCCTCAACTTTGTTCAGCGGTTGATTTCTCTCATGTGAAGTAATTTTTCCTTCCTGTGTCTCATTACTCAGTATCATCTTCTTTGGTTTTATATTTGTATCATTAAATTCTTCATCTTTCTCTTCATTGAGTCTTGTTCTATGTGTCAGTTCTATACAACACACACACACAGGGATTTTGTTGATTGGTTGGTTGGCTGTAAGAAACAAAATTGTCTCACACACCTTGCTCTTGCTTTTTCAGTTTAATATGGAGTTCTTTCTCCTGTTAAAAAAGCAGAAATGTGGGTTAGATGTTACTTTCTTTCTGTCTAATCTTTTTGTCTAATTCTGTCTTGTTAGTCTAATCAGGTCTGCTGAATTATACACAATTTAGAGCAACTGGTATGTTTAATAAAGTGACCTTAGTGTGTAGGGAAAGAACAAATGATGATGATGATTATTATGTTTAATGTTATTAAAATGTTATGCAATTATCTATTTAATATAAGTCCAGAAATGTGTTTATTGATCCACTCAGTAGTTTTGTACCAAGTAATTAAGAACTAATTATAATAAGGACTTGTATGCACGGGCGTAAATCCCGGGGGGGACGGAGGACATGTACCCCCCCCCCCCCTCCCAAGATTTTGCCCCCATCCAAAAAAAATATTTAAAAAATATCACACTCTCTATTGTGAAAAATATATGTATCTATACCTAAATAATCGTGTAAGTACAAAAAAACACAAACGCAAAAATGTCAGTTGAGTTCCCCCACCCCTTCCTCACAGTGGTTTGACCCTCCCCCTCCCCTTCCTCACAGTGGTTTGACCCACTGCCTGCTTTCCCAGTACATCTCACCTACTCTGCACACACGAGTCAGGTTTGTGGCTGCGGCTCAATTAATGTTCAACTCCATTAAGTAGGGGATTTTATTCACTTTAAATAAAGCGCTTCTTTATAATGCAGATTCATTCATAAATTCGTGCTGATTACCGATGTAATTTTCCATGAATCTGCTATATTAGCGATTAAAATCTTACTTATCTAGTTAACGTTAGCTTGTTTACAATAGCTTGTTACATAGTGCACTGTAACTAACACGCCAAAGCCGTTTTGTTTTTTTTTTTACATAGAGCAGTTACTGTAAAGTGATTATTTAATAAAATAATTAAGAAAAATCTGCTTTGTCATTGAACCTGAGAAAAACTTTGAAAATAACCATAATGACACAGTCTCAATTTGACAGTATTATTTGTGTCCCCACTTAAAAAATTGCTCATGAGAAATTTTATATTTATTGTCCCCCCCTACTGTTAAATGAAATTTACGCCCATGCATGTACTGTATGTGCTATAGATTTATAAAATAACGTGTCAAACAGTATATGCTTTTACTTTTGACTAAAAATGAATAATCCTCTTACATAATATTTGCTTAAATTAAATAAAAAAATACCAGATATTGTGAAGTTTTGTCCAGTGATTTATTATTCTTCAGACACTGCAGTAATCCTGTATCTTCATAGAACAGACAGTCGACTGCGATCATATTCTTTCTGTTTACACATTTGCTGCTGTCTGGAACATCACACTGTGGATCAAATGTGTGATGGAGCACCACCAGGACTACAGGTTTGGTGTCTGTAAAAAAATTCATACAACTTATTCACTATATGCAAAAGTAACTCAGCATACACAATGCATTATTTTAGAGAATATTTTTTTAGTACCTGAAATATGTAGATGTTTCATTGCTGCTTCAATGTCATTTCTAGCTCGTGATATAATCGGGCAGAAACCCAGAATGAAATCACACTCATCCTCTGTATTCACCTCCTTCAGGTGAACTCGTTGGTTAAGACGAGTTATGAAGTCCTTGTGGGAATTCAGTGTTTTTCCAGATAAAATCAGCTTAAACTTTAAATCTGTGAACAAACAGGAAAAACATTTATTTATTGTTTATTATTTATTATGGATATTTTATATTTATACTAGAATTATTTTTATATACTATAAAATCTACAGTTTTTACAAATTCCTACATTTTAATAATGTTCACTGGTACATAATCCAAGATGTTTATTAAAACGCTCACCCAAGAAGATTCCAAATAGGAACGTTATATATAAATGTTCATATATAGAGGAAAAATTGAAGAGGATTTTGGCTGACAAGAGTAGGAGTAAAAGAAAGATGATGTGCCAAAATTCAGGGTAATCTAATTGAGCATTGAATCAAACATGATTTTCACAGATGTTTTGTTCAGCAGAGAAACCTGCTCATGATTTTGGCCCAAAAACAATTCAGAGGAAAAATCCTAAGCACAATCTTTTTAAAAAGATCTGTATAAAAGGAACAATGTACTGTAGAGACTGTTCTCACTGAATATTTGGGATTTTCTAATACTGTTAAATAAGTAATTGTTTGCACATCCCACCTTCTGGCAGGTGCAGGACAAAAGAAACTGCTAAAGTAAAAACAAAAATTTAATGTCCGCAACACTGTTTAAACTCCCATATTTATTAATTTGTTAAAAAGCAACGTTTCGACCCTGCTGGGTCTTCTTCAGGCAAATGGAACACATTTGTTAAAAGGGGATATATAGGCCTTGCAATCAACTGACCCACCCTGTGATTTCAGTTAGCTTGATTGGGTCTAAAAAGCTTGATTCGATGTCGAAGAAGTCAGCGAAAGTACAGTAATTAATCTTTCTGAAAAAACTTTGTCTGAGGCTTGTATGTCCGTCTTAAGCAAAGGACTGAGTTTTGTCCCAACCACCCAGACTAATGACTTTGAGACTATTATTGATTTCCAGAAGTTTTTTTGTGATCTCAGATTGAGGGAGTTTTTCCATTCTGATATAAAAGACAGTTCAACAAGGAGTGTTGCCCCTTTGACAAGTCAATTCATCTGCTAACTCTGCCCCTAGTGACTTGTCCTATAGCTGTTTTAAGAAAAGATCGACATTTATTCCTTCTTAGCACCACAATGCCTCTCTTCCCTGCTGAAAAATCCAGCATAAACCAGCATGAATTCCATGCTGGTCCAGGCTGGTTTTTACTGGTTCATGCTGGTATAGTGCTGGTATAATGCTGGTCAGTGCTGGTATAGTGCTGGTGTAGTTGGGTGGCCAGCATAGTCATGGTGTTATCAGGCAAAACGGGGCTGGTGTAGCTGGTTAACCAGTATGATCTTGCTGGAATGAGCTTTATGGGAACAACCTTTATTTTTGCTTGTGTATGTTTCGATGTAACACATTAATATAAGATTAAAACACAATATATTGGAATATATTTAATTATAAGTGTGTTATTTATTTTGCTCTCTCTTTTGTATAAAGAACTGAAATAACAAAGCTCAAAAAGCTTTGAATAACAAATAATAAAAACATTTCGTTCGTTAGGGATTAAAGTGTCTCCACAAATTTAATATAGTAATACCAACAAATGTTGACTTCCCGGGGTCCATGAGGGACGCAGCATATAAATCATACAGAATGATGGTTTTTGAAAGATTATATCTATATATATATATATATATATATATATATATATATATATATATATATATATATATATATATATATTATATATATAGATAGATAGATAGATAGATAGATATAGATATAGATATAATCTTTCAAAAATCCATTTGTCTCAATTAAGAAGTAGTTAAGTTTTTTTAGTAAAGCGGTAATGTGAAGAGATATTACCCAGCATCAGCGTTGCTATGCAACCTTTAAAGCATGAAGGTTCATGAAGGTAAATGTAGTTCCTGCACTTTCCAAAAATAAATCTCGTAATGTTTTCGACTACATTATATACCTTACAGTGTTTATCAAAATTAGTATAAGTGTACGTGTTCCAGATCATCACGTTTTTGCCACCATAATTAGAATTTGGTTTTGGGGTAAATAAAAAGCTTCCGCTTCTACACGACGAATCTGCTGATCACTGGGAATCAGAATGTTTGTATACGTGAGGTACCTGGATGACGGCTGCACGGCAGTTGTTTCAACTAGCAAAATTAAGGACTTTAACTATGACATGTTTGACCAAACTCAGGTTTATTGGGTAGCTATGATGGAAGCAAGACTTCTTCAGGGCACAAATACTAATGCTTAAAAGGTATGTAACTTAAGCAGTAGCTGTTTTATCGTCACTCGTTCACTGCACAATATAAACAAATGAGTGATATATAGTTTTGTTTCTTATTTTGTTTCTATTATTTTTCAGAGAATAAAGAAGACATAGAGCAGGAGTTGTCTAAAGGCAAACGACTCCGTAGCACCTCTTAAAAAAACATGGTCATCACCACCACATACTACTTGTTACTCGCTAAAAGAGAGAGTGGAATATATATATATATATATATATATATATATATATATATATATATATATATATATATATTCTGCCCACACACCAGCATCCCAGGCTGTTCGGCCAGCACACCAGCAACCAGCATCTTATGCTGGACCAGCAGTGCTGTTTTTTTTAGCAGGGTTGAGAATGATGTAAAGGGTCTACTAAAAAACAAAAAAGAGAAGCTGTAATGGATTTGAGTAAGGATAATAGGGTTGTGGTATGACCTGCTGATAAGGGGGGAGCTATTGTTTTGCAAAATGTTGTGGATTATGAAAATGAAATTAAAAGACAACTAAGTGATTTTACATTCTACGAGAAATTATCATCCGATCCTACTAATAGGCTGAAGATCGGGGTATACTCCAAATTAGAACATCAGTTTAACAATGGCGAGTTTGATAAAAATGCCTTTGAGTTTCTTAAGGTAAAACATCCAGTGATCCCTGTAATTTACACACTCCCTAAAATCCACAAGGGCTTAGATATCCCTCTAAAGGGAAGACCTATTGTCAGTGGGATTGGTAGACTAACAGAATATATATTTGCTTTTGTTGACTATTTCATTTAATCAGAAGTGGTTAACCTCCCTTCTTACATACGTGACTCCATCGATTTTATTAATTCGCTGAAAACCTTTGATCTTAAGTCTGACAACTTGATGTTGGCCAATTTTGATGTTCAGAGTTTGTATACAAATATTCCACATGAAGGTGGTCTAAAAGCACTCCAGCATTTTCTTTCTTTAAATAAGGTTGAGCCAAAACCTAGCACTGAGTGCATATTAGACTTGCACTGAGTGCAAACATAGTCCTTACCAATAACTTTTTTGTTTTCAGGATGAATTTTACAGTATATGCAAAAGCAAGGCACTGCTATGGGAGGTAAAATGGCCCCTAACTATGCCTGCTTACATATGGGTCTTTTTGAAAATTAATTTGTGCTGCATCAGAGAAACCCATTCTATTCTAAGATTTTATTCTACAAGCGATTTATTGATGATATTTTTCTGATTATTGATTGCACATTAGATGAATCACTGGGCTTCCATGTGTATTGGAACTCTTGTAATGAACATTTGAAATTTACTTTGGAATATGATAAACATCGCATCAGTTTCCTGGATATACAGATGGCACGACCATAAAAACTGAGCTTTTTCACAAGCCCACGGATCGAAACACTATGGGGATAGTTTTCATCCCAGACCGTTGGTCAGAAGTCTTCCGATCAGTCAGTTTAATCGTGTACTGTACATAGAATATGCAACGATAATACATCTTATTCAAAGCAGGCTGAGCTTATTTTTAACTGTGCCCCTAATTTAAAAGACCTCCTGGTTAAAAATGATATACGTCCGCAACCCACAACATCATTTTTTAGTGTGCCAGATGGTAATTATAGATGTGGCTGTTATAAGACCTCTTATACTCATAATTGCAAAAACTTTAATCATCCACACACTGGCAAGACTAAGCGTCTATTTGTGGTGTTATCACATGTAGCACCACACATATTATTTATTTAATTTGCTACCCGTGTGGTTTAGCATACTGTATATGGGCAAAACAACAAGAGCGTTTCGGACTAGAATTAGTGAGCACAGAAGTACTATTAGGACAGGGGACGAACATAGTCCTGTCGCCGCTCATTTTAAATGAGCAGGGTATAATGTCAGCGCCATTAGATATATCAGGGTGGAGCGGTTCAAAAAAAGATCTAGAGGAGGAGATAAGGACAAGTCTTCTCCAATGTGAAACATTTTGGATTCACTATTTAAATGTCTCCTCATGGTCTTAATGAAGAGAGTATATATATATGTGTGTGTGTGTGTATTTATGTATGTACTGTATATGTATATGTGGGTGTATGTGTATACAACTGTACACATGTATATGTATGTGTATGTGTGTATTGTAGGAAATTGTCTGTTTCTTTGCTGACTATTTTTCGGTGGTCTTTTGTGCATATGTGGGGTGGTGTTTTCATGTTGTTTTTGAGCTTGTGTGTATGTGTGGAGCTGTTTCTTCCATTGTAGTTTTTCTATGTACAAGTTCTCTTAATTGAGTAAAAAGTGGGGCTACTAGGCTTGTTTAGACCCAATCCAACTAATTGAAATCACAGGGTGGGTCAGTTGATTGCAAGGCCTATATATCCCCTATAACGTGTTCCATTTGCCTGAAGAAGACCAGCAGGGTCAAAACATTGCTTTTTAACAAATGAATAAATATGGGAGTTTAAACAGTGTTGCGGACATTTTCTTATACTCACTTGACGTTTCAGTCCTTAATGCAGATGCACCCTGTGGGAACAAATTACACACCCTGTGGTTTTCACACTGTCCAAGATAATCTCAATTAAATAAAGTCAGAAATCAAATTCAATCAAATTCATCTGGACTTGTGAACAAAAAGGAAATCACATAAACAGAAATAAGCCCTCAGTGTAACAGCTCTGTGAATAAGTGGATGTTTCCTCTTCCCATCAGCAGAGGTACCCCACCTTGGATTAAGTTTCTTTTCTTTTCTTTCTTTTTTGTACTTTTACCAGTTATATTGATTGGTGGATTGTGTTTTTGAATGTGTTTGCTGTATTGAAATATTTTCATAAAAAATTGTTTTATCTAGGTTTCATTCTGCATTTGAGAGACAAAAGGGAAAACACTTTGGGATATTAGACAAAATGTTTTTAGGAGTATTAGAAGAAGGGGGGTGGTGTTTAAATTAAATAGTAAAAACATAAAGGATTAAATAGCATCTAATATCATTTGAAGTAAATTACTATCCAAAAAAGGAAAATAGTCATTTTATTTACTTACCCCTGTAATAATGTGCAGAACAAAAAGAAGAGAAGGGAAAAACATCATTAGTAAACAACAGCAGAATATAAAATAGTATCACTTTCGGTACTATTCTGTAATATTGTCCATTGGAGTTTATGTACAGAAAGAAAACACCAAAATCTATTTAGACTAAAGAGATATTTTATATTTATTTACTATCAATAAAAAACAATACTGCAGATTTATAGACCTCTACAGAGAGTTTTCTCTTTTAGACTCACCTGATTCTTTAGACTTCCCAGAACTGAACTGAAATATATATTTAAAAAAAAATATATAACTTTCCAGTACATTTTCTGTGCTCCCTATTAAAATTTAATTTGATAACAAATAATCTATGTATGGTACCTATGATTACCATCAATGACAGTATTTGAACAAATTTTGTAGCATAAACTTACCAACGAGAAAAAAACTGTTTAAAACATCAGAAAGAAACATGATATTAAGATGACATCATGAAGAAAACACCTTTGTTAAGTTTGTAGATGGTGCAAATACATCAGTTTAAAAAAGGAAAACACTGAATGTTAGAATAAATTTAAAATACTGTTTTGTGAAAAAGAAACAAAAACTATCAGACACTTTTAACAGGCTTATCATGACTGATGAAATCCTCTGACTGAATGGTCATATCCCAAAATATGAAACAATATAAAACTGTTTTGAAATGACAGTCTTTAAACCTTTGTATATCTAACTTACCCTCCATGTTTATCTTCCTGTAGGTTCAAACTATAATGAGACAGAGAGAGAGAGAGAGAGAGAGAGAGAGAGAGAGAGAGAGAGAGAGAGAGAGAGAGAGAGAGAGAGAGATTCAGTGTCATCATCTCAGTAGGTAATCAAACCCAATATTATAGTATATTTAAATATATTATTTAACAGCTCTTTACTCACTTGTTTATCTGCTGCTTTAGAAGAACTCGCACACAACAAGCTGAACTGTTTCACTTTCACCTTCACTGCTGACGCAGACTCACTGGTTGCACGTTTCCCACTTCCTGTAGACGTCATATTTACTTTCGTAAAATCTTTATTCACTTTAAGCCTATTTCAAATTTAATTTTTATCCTCTACAGTGTATGTGCTAACCCTTCTATATGTTTCCCTGTGTTAACTGTAGTTAATGCCTTGAAAAACTTGACTCTGGTATTACGTATTTAAATTCACTTCTGATGCTCTGAACTCTGAAATAAAATAAACAATAGCTTCAGACTGCAGAATAAAGAGAGAAAGTGACATTGTAACCATGTATATAAATAGGAGGTCTTATATATTTCTTTCTTTATTTAGATATTTAATTAGCTCATGCAGTTCCCTGTATCATTGCTTTGAGGTAAATGTTTTTCTTCTATGGTAGATGCTCTTCCTCATAGATGTGCAAATTCTGCCCCATTGTGGATGAACTAAGTAAAGTCAGTATTCTGCTCTTAAGCCGCCTTCACACTGCACACGATCGTGTAGACGTCAACATGGGAGAGAAGCTTCTCGTGACACCCGAAAATAACCACGAAAATCTTCTCCATTAAGGCGCAACTCTTGCACTAAACGGTGATACACGCCGAGACTTTTTCTCCGAGTCAGGTAGTGTTTTATCCACACTGATTTGAAATATTTTCTTTTGCGTGTCCAGTAAAGAAGAGCAAAAGCAAGAGCCTGTATTCTCCCTCCATTTATCATGGTGAATGAATGAGTTAATTAAAGAAGGAGTAAAAACAAATAATCAATGCAACAATAAATCCAGAAAGACCGTGAATAATTTTTGAGGAAACATTGACACAACACATCACAACTTACCCCTCCTCCCCTCTACCTCTACTTCCCCATTCTCTCTTTTTCCTCACTCCCCTGGCTTCACAACAAAAGATTATCTTTTGAATCACGCTTTTCAAACATCTCACGTCTCCTGTGTCAGTTACGTTTTTATACTCTCTTATTCTACCTTCCCACCTCCTTTCCTCCATCTCCGCGCTCACGACCTCGCTCTCTCCTCGCATTCTCTGCATACGCTCTTCATCGGTACTACATACTCTCCATTCACCTTCGCTGTTCTATCCGCTCTCACTTCGGATATCGTGATGCGGTCGCTACCCGTTTCGCAAATAGTCTCATCTCTCTCTCTCCAGCCCCACTTCTTCTTCCAACACGGATTCCCAAATTACTGGATCTCCTCTCGATCTATGGGTCGGATCCCCGGACCCCACTCTGCCCCATCTGACGTCGGTATTCCTACCGCATTCACCTTTCCCCCAGACGCCATCTGTTGCTACAACAACAAAAGCAGAACCAACCAGGACCATCCCTCTCGCAGCAATGCATTCTCATGCCTCTTGTTGTATGAATCGCATGTCATGCATCACGTGCAGCTCACACCAGTGATCTGTCTCTGAACTATGACGGCGTCTATTGATGTATATTAAGTAGTAATATACATCTTGGCATTAATTCACAACCGTCTATGATTCATTTCAATCGCTGCATCACTCACCTTATCCCTCTCTTAGTAGTCATAGTACAACACTGGAGGTCCTCTGACGCTACTTGCTACACGCGCAATAAAGGCTAATACACGTAAATATCAGCAATAACAACTAAACGAAATGGGGGTCTTTTGCTTCTATATGTTAATATATCAGACGTTAGTCGTGATATAGTTTCCTGCTTTAGATCGAACCATGCATAGAAGAGCATTGTTCCATAAGTGTTAGCTTCGAAGTCATCTGGAATCGACTTAAGGGTACGGGACCGTCGTCTGGCGACGAAAACCGTTGCTTCGTGCTGTAAACAGGGGAATGATCAAGGTACATGTGTGATTGCATATGTGGACATCAAGAATGAGTCGTACTTAGTGGTTGTGTGCTGAGCGAATATGCAGCAAGATGGTTCTGTCAAATGTCAGTGTCCACAGCATATAGCTAGAGCTTGTCCTCCCAAGCGCTGAATCCACCGCTATGGCTGTAATACATAGAACCATACTAGTCGGGGTTTGTATGATATACACCTTACGTCAACTCTAATCGTTCCGTGCTGCGGATACTGGCTTGACGACTATTAATAACTAGTATCATATGTTCATATGAGCAACTTTGTGAATGAGATCCTAGCCCCATGTTTGAAGCGTATGAGATAGCTAACTGTTGCTTCCTCAAACATTGTCAAGTCACTCACTCTTCGAAGCGTGGCTATACGATAGCAGGAGTGATTCTAAGGTAGCGTACTAACCTTGTCAACTATAGGCAGTATTAGGATGAATTAAACACTAATCAAGCTCGTGCATGACAATACTGTATAGGGCAGTGTGCAGGATCTGGGTTTTATGTGGGTTAGGCAGAGTCGTATGCTATTGATATGAGCACTGCAACATTAGAGTCATCTAGTTAATGATTATTATTAGCTAGTAGCGACTTATATTATGCATTACATTGTTCAAGCACGTATTGTATAGACTCTACTCACAGAGGCTCCTGTTTTGATTGATATTTCTGTAGAGTAGATATGAATGCATGTTACTATATGCATATCAACGCATAGCATGCACTTAACAAACACCAACATTAAACAGAAACACAGACTACAGCTACACGTCTGTTGCTTTATTTTAACAATTAGCAAACCACGCTTTAATGGAATAGTACCTTAAACATATATTCACATGTATATCCACCAAACAACTACATACCCTGCTAGTTAATATCTAAATCTTACCTTCTGTTGTTGTTTCATTAGTGTACTAGATCAAAATACATGATTACATAACAGGGCAAAATACAGAAAACAACCGCCCACATGGTACATCAGGATACAGAATACACATAAAGACCAAGTAAGCCACGACATCTGCAAAACGCTATCTTTATCGCTTCAATGCATAATCTGTATATGAGACAGGGCACGATGAAAACAGTAACACCTGTCGCAGACACTGAATGCATAGGATGATGCATCAAAGCACGAAAGAGGTGTCATTTTTCTCTGGATCCACGTTTACATCTGCGTAGCTATCTGGATTCCTATATGAGTATCTAACACATAAGCATGCTAGTGGTTATTACTGTATGGGAGTCAAGGGGAACCGACAGTAGCGTATGTGTTAGTTCATGTCTAGGTAAACGGACGTTTTTAAAGAATGAAAATGCTGTGCTCGGCAAGAGCGGTTCACGTGGACAGATTAATAGTCGAGTCTATCAGTATAGGTAGGTAGTCATCTATATAATGTCGGGCGAGATATGATATATATAGTATATATATATATTATATATATATGTGTGTGGTCATGTAGGTGGTAGTACGTACTATGTGATAAAAGGACTAAGTTATCTGATCATGATTCACAACCTGTCCATACAGCGATGATTATGAATTTTGATGCAGTCTGAACTAGTGGTGAGCGCGCCTTGTCTCTTGTCAGCAGAATAGTCAGTTACGAGAATGGAGCCATCAAGAGGGACAGAATACAAATCGTCATCATAACCTGCTCCGTCTTCTACACGACTTCTGCGCATTGTGCGACATCTCTCTCATCCGCACATCTCTCTCTTACTTTTTGTAAAGCTTCTTCTTCCCCTGTCGAACTGTCCCTCACACCGGTGCTGTCGTAGCAGCTCTGGCGGAGATGTGAGAACATCACACGGTGCAACTAGCATGTGATACTGCTTTTAGAGACGTGCTCAAAATCTAAGTGAGTTGTGTAGCAAGAGAAGGCAACGACATACTGAATGCTAGCAGCCCTGGCAGTCTTGCCACATGCTAACATCATAACATCGCCAAACTACGTACACACTCCTGACAACATGGTGTAGAACATGTGCAATCCCATGTAAAGCATACTAATAACATAAGTGAAAGAAATAAATTAGAATGTTACAGGAAAAAAGTAAAGCAAGAGACGTAGGAAGAGATGATGCACGAGAGATGAAAGAAATCTGGCCGATGGAGACGAGGAAAGTGTCTACGTTGTAAAAGAAGGACTTATAATCAAAAAGATATGACAGTAGAATATTGGTGTATGAGGGGAAGGAAGGACTAGAGGTACTCGCTTCGTTAGTATGAAGTGGGTCAAAAAAAGAAATGTGGGGGGGCTTTACTATGAAGCATCGACCTATTGTAGTACGGGGGTGTTCCTGATCGTGTTGGGCGACACCACGGGGCGGGATAAAAGAAGTAAGCTACCTTATATTTTAAGCTGTAAATCCGGGTGTCACTAGTCTCATATTCTCAGATGAGGCCTTCATAGGTCTCAGGACTGTCAGTGGATCTTCTGTTTCACATTAATGGTGTCAAAAAAAATTAAGACACCTGCAGATGTCCTGGCAGTGTGCTCTTCGGACTGAAGCTGGAGATGTCCCTCAGGTCTCAGGACTGAAGCTGGAGATGTCCCTCAGGTCTGAGGACTCTCACTGACCCTGTGGATGAAGTTTGTTTGCAGTGAACATCTTGGTCTCAGTCAGTGTTGTTTATTCTCCTGCCAGACTTCACTTCATGTCTTATTCATTCCACAATCAGCCACTAAGTGGACGCATTATTTGAATTTTTAATGCCGATGTGGTCAATAAGGCCGGGAACTTTTCTGGCACAGGAATTTAAAAAGGCTGAAGTTTTTGGAAAGTTTCTGAGAAATTAGGTGATTAAAAACAGATCGCTGGAGAGAAAAGATAAAAGAAGAGCTTTAATTCTTTATAATGCTAGAGGAACAGTTTAGGGGGAAAAACAGTAAAATATTCACAACTAACCGACCGGAAGCCGAACAGGTTCTGTTAGGTTCAGATAACGGTTCTGTTAGTGTTCTGAAAATATTCCTTATAATTTACATAAATATCGTGTAACTGTTCAGTTAATGTTCCATAAACGTTCTGTAAATGTTCTACTTTTTATTAATGTTCTTTAAACGGTCTGTGACACGGATTTATTTAATTTAGTTTGAGATATAAAACTACAGATATGAGTTTAATCATCTGATTATCAAGAAATTTAACGTGTGTGTGTCAGAGATGGGGGACTCGAGTCATATGACTTGCCTCGAGTCAGACTTAAGACGCAGATTGAGATTTGAGACTTGCTTGAGAAATATTAAAAAAAGACTCGACTTGACTTTGACTTGACTTTCATGACTTGAGACTTGACTCGGACTCGAGTTCAACGACTAAGAGATGGGGGACTCGACTTGACTCGAGTCAGACTTAAGTCGCAAATTGAGACTTGAGACTTGCTTGGCAAATAATAAAAAAAAGACTCGACTTTGACTTGACATTCATGACTTGAGACTTACTTGTGACTTGCACATGTGTGACTTAGTCCCACAGTGTGTGTGTGTGTGTGTGTGTGTGTGTGTGTGTGTGTGTGTGTGTGTGTGTGTGTGTGTGTAATGATTGTTACAGACGGGAAAGTTGTTGTGAGTTCAAATTCCAGAACTGTCTGTTGTTCACACATGTGTTATGTTGTAAAAGAGGCATAAATGAGTTATTTACATTCTTCTTTAATTCACTGGATGTATTTTGTCTCTCAGGACACACACACAAACACACACACACACACACACACACACACACACACACACACACTGCGGTTCTCGGGATGCTGCTGATGGTTCTTGGCACATTTTAATGTTCACGCTAAATCTGATTTGTGCGTCTGTGCGTCTGCTAGCCGTGAGCTCTGAGAGTAAAGGCAGCCGTACATTATTAGCG
>NC_062518.1:1609964-1632464 GCF_022655615.1 Tachysurus fulvidraco
TTATTATTATTATTATTATTATTATTATTATTATTATTGTACCTTAAATAAAATTTAAATGAATGTGATTAAAACACTAACCAGTGTAGAAGAGTCACACCTCACACACAGCCGGAGAGGAATGTGTGAATGTCTCACACACACACACACACACACACACACACACACACACACACACACACACACACACATCTTCTATGAGTCGAAATAATTTCCTGATCAAAGGGAATATAAAAGGCGCAGGTTAACCACCTCACTTTAAATCCCATCATTTAACAGCTTCATTCAGCTGAACTGGTATTTCACCTGAAAAGGGAACAAAGATGGGACTGAAACTAAAAATGAGCTGAAAATGAAAGTGATGTGAGTTAAAACTCAACACATGACGTGTGAATCAGAGGGTCATGAGGAAGAGTGTGATGTCATTGTGATATATTTACACCAGCACTCGGTTTAATCACATAACTACGGCATTAATGTTACGAGACAGTCGTGTTAAAGCGCCGGCACTTTTACTGAAGCTCATATTGTGTTGAAACAAATCAATACACAATAACAAACTAGGACAAAAGTAATGGCACCCCATAAAAGGAGGAGTGATTGGATTGATGTTTGATAGGTGTGACTAAATGGAATTCAATGGGTGTGGTTAAATGGAATTTAATGTGTGTGGCTAAATGGAGTTTGATGGGTGTGGCTAAATGGAGTTTGATGAGTGTGGCTAAATGGAATTTGATGGGTGTGGCTAAATGGAGTTTGGTGGGTGTGGCTAAATGGAATTTGATGGGTGTGGCTAAATGGAGTTTGATGGGTGTGGCTAAATGGAATTTGATAAGTGTGGCTAAATGGAATTTAATGGGTGTGGCTAAATGGAGTTTGATGGGTGTGGCTAAATGAAATTTGATAAGTGTGGCTAAATAGAATTTGACGGGTGTGGCTAAATGGAGTTTGATGGGTGTGAATAAATGTTGTTTGATGGGTGTGGCTAAATGGAGTTTGGTGGGTGTGGCTAAATGGAATTTGATGGGTGTGGCTAAATGGAGTTTGACGGGTGTGAATAAATGTTGTTTGATGGGTGTGGCTAAATGGAGTTTGATGGGTGTGGCTAAATGGAGTTCGATGGGTGTGGCTAAATTGTATTTGATGGGTGTGGCTACATAGAATTTGATGGGTGTGGCTAAAAGGAATTTGATGGGTGTGGCTAAATGGAATTTGATGGGTGTGGCTAAATAGAATTTGACGGGTGTGGCTAAATGGAGTTTGATGAGTATGGCTAAATGGAGTTTGATGGGTGTGGTTAAATGGAGTTTGATGGGTGTGGCTAAATTGTATTTGATGGTTTGTGGCTAAATGGAATTTGATGCGTGTGACTAAATGAAATTTGATGGGTGTGGCTAAATGAAATTTGATGGGCGTGGCTGAATGGAGTTTGATTAGTGTGGCTAAATGTTGTTTGATGGGTGTGGCTAAATGAAGTTTAATGGGTGTGGCTAAATGGAGTTTGATGGGTGTGGCTAAATGGAATTTGATGGGTGTGGCTAAATGAAGTTTGATGGGTGTGGCTAAATGGAGTTTGATGGGTGTGGCTAAATGGAGTTTGATGGGTGTGACTAAATAGAGTTTGATGGGTGTGGCTAAATTGTATTTGATGGGTGTGGCTAAATGGAATTTGATGGGTGTGGCTAAATAGAATTTGATGCGTGTGGCTAAATGGAGTTTGATGAGTGTGGCTAAATGGAGTTTGATGGGTGTGGCTAAATGAAATTTGATGAGTGTGGCTAAATGAAATTTGATGGGTGTGGCTAAATGAAATTTGATGGGTGTGGCTAAATGAAATTTGATGGGCGTGGCTGAATGGAGTTTGATGGGTGTGGCTAAATGGAGTTTGATGGGTGTGGCTAAATGGACTCCAGCTATACTTTAATATAAACTTTAATATAATTAATCAAATCTATTCAAAACTTTCAGTTATATACATGTGTGCCAAAAGAAAGTTTAAATGTTGTTTTGTTTCTCAAACAAATGTTTGTTTCTGGTAAATGTTCAAATGAACCCATTTCAGCGTTCAATAATGAGGCCAGAAACACAACAGCATTCCAAATAGCTTTTGGTGTGAAGCAATAGAACCACAATACTACACTGATCCGTACGAGACCGATAATATTTAGCCCTCACCCAAAAGTTATCACATTTAAAGATTGTTAATAAGTCCAGTTGTTGGCCAGTTGTTAAATATTTATAGGTAAAAACTATCCTACAGATGGTGCATTGATGTCTTTAACAAAACATTCAACAACAACATCAACCTATCAAGCTCCTCAGTGCCTGGTTGGGACCCAAAAAATCCTCAGCAGCATCTGGCACCTCGGACTCAGAGAAGTCACCCCACCCTAGACGCTGTCCCTTCACCGGCCTGGTCGCTGTGCAAATGACCACCGCAGGCCTAGTGTACGATTCTTTCAGATGCAGGAGGCACTAATGAGATGGTCTCGGGTGTATCGGTGTGTAAACACTGATTTAGACTGAACTCTGGCGCTGCCCGGTCCCATCTGGCTCAATTACGGCTGAAACCGAGAGCACCAGTAGCGTTAACCTTTATGTCTGCTCGCCTGTTGGCAACGGCATCACGCTCTCCAGACAAAACAGAAGATCAATCATAGGGCTAGAATTTCGGTTGGGTTTGGATAGTGGGTGCAGTCGGTGTGAAAATAAAGGGAAAGACGATGTCAAGCCTCGGGATGTTTATGATCTTAAACATTTCACAAGTACTTCATACGAGGAGTCTGATGGGAGATAATCAAGTGCTACAAACTGGGGTTTCACTTCAACCAAGATCTGAGATGATCTGAGATGATCTGAGACGATCTAAGATGTCAGAAGGGTCTAACAAGCCACTTTCACCCAATCCTCCATCCATAAGAGCTCCTATTTTCTATGAAGATGGTAAGGGTGATTTTAGAGATTAGTTACACAAGCGACATGAAAGCAGACATCAGAGAGAACAATAGTACAGACTGAAGCAATCCGAACTTCTCGGGTCACGGGGAGCCTGTGCCTATCTCAGGCGTCTTTGGGCATCGAGGCAGGATACACCCTGGACGGAGTGCCAACCCATCACAAGGCACACACACACTCTCATTCACTCACACACTCACACACTACGGACAATTTTCCAGAGATGCCAATCAACCTACCATGCATGTCTTTGGACCGGGGGAGGAAACCGGAGTACCCGGAGGAAACCCCAGAGGCACGAAGAGAACATGCAAACTCCACACACACAAGGCGGAGGCGGGAATCGAACCCCCGACCCTGGAGTTGGGTCACTCAATATAAAAAAGAAATAACACTCTGCACTGGATCAAGTGCTATTCTTCTGTATATGCTGCTGAATAACAAGTCTGGATGCCATTTTGTTGAATTAAACCAGTAATTAATGTAAATATTATTCTAAGATTTATTTATTTATTTGTTTGCGGTTAAAGAACGTGTTCTAGACACTTGGACGCTTCAACGCTACAACCTACGATCAGCTGATTTTAATAATCGGATCAAGTCTCAAGCAGGTGCGTAGCCCGATCCTAAACACAAGGAACTTTTCCTCGTACGCATACGGATACTTGTAGATATAATCGGTGTCTGCTTCGAGAAGGTGCCGGAAGAGCAGCAGAAGAAGGAAAGGGGTCAGGACGCTTGTGACTGATGATGAGAGATGATTGCGTGCTCATTGTTCAGAGGCAGAAGAAGAATATGACACCAGAGAGGACTGGACAACGATGACAAAAGGCAGCCGGGCAGATCAGATTAGATCAGATGAGATCAGACACGGAGCGCTCCGGAAAGCTACAGGACGGCGTGTTGACGCAGGGATATTGAAATGTGGGCTGTAATAAAAGTGGACCAGACTCGCATTACAAATGGGAAGCAACCTCTCTGAGGATAATGGACTCTCTGTGTGCTGAGCCACGGATGCCTTTGTTTAGCAGCAGATGAATAGTAATGGACCGTGTCTGTCAGCGCAAACCCTAAAGCCAGATGTAAAGCTTTTTCTTTTCCCGACCAGCAGGAGCTATTAGAGAGCGCGGGAGTGACTGACGTTTCCCTTTATATCCAGTGTGGAGGAGTATGAAGTCTCCTTTTATTGTGCAGGATGAAAAGATGGAGGATTGAAGAAGGTCTGAAATCCATTAAAGAGCCATCTTTTGTTACAACTTTGAGAAAATGACTAATAGCGTCATGTGAAATAGACACTCATTAGCCTTGTGTCACGTTTATATTCCATCGCGATTCACTTTGACGGTTTACACTGATTAACTTTCTCCCTCCACTAGTTGTCATTTATTATTTGAGAAATTTTCATTTTCATTTTTTTGGATTAAACCAAAAAAAAAAAAAAAAAACATAAAGGTTTATAAAGAGAAGATAAATAATGATGTAACGAGTGTTTGGACGGTACATTTTGATGACATCATCATGTTGCTTCTCTTCGGACTCGTGTCTGTTCAGGAACACACATTATTCAGTCTTCTTTTCTCTTGTAATTTATTCTACACTCCTCTCCATCTCTACGACTTTTCTCCATCTCGACAACGCCGACCCCGACCCTCGACGTACCGATCGGCGCTCGTGTGTAAACCGAACGTTCTCCGGGTGAAGAAACGAAGCTGACGTGTTTGTGTTTGAAATTTGACCTTCGATGGTCCACTGAGCCTTGATACTTTAGACCTTCTGTATCAGTCACCTCGTGCACATTTTCCACAAATCTTCATCAATCTCTCCATGGTCCACTTTCTGCTCTAGTGGAATCATCCAGATCGTTACTTAATTTTCATTTTGCAGATGTTCTCCATGACTAGAAACGACTCCATGTCTTGTTTATGAATATTTATGTTTTACGGGATCCTTCATATTTCTTTAGTACTCCCTGTCTTTTTTTTTTTTTTTTTAGGAAGAAACACAGAGATGGGGTTTAGGCTCGATGTTGAGTCCCAGCCAGATGGTTCAGATTTTCTGAATTTGATGTCCATCATTTCCTGTGGTGAACCATCTAAACGACTGCTGTCCCCGTCTCAATTAGCTCATAACATCATCATTTGATTCCGCTGATGTCACTCGATAATGATGTCACAGATATGTGACTTTTTCTATTACAGCACAGGATGAAGTCTGGATGTTCTCCTGGATGTTCTCCTGAATGTTCTCCTAGATGTTCTCCTGGATGTTTTCCTAGATGTTCTCCTGAATGTTCTCCTAGATGTTCTCCTGGATGATCTCCTGGATGTTCTCCTGATTGTTCTCCTAGATGTTCTCCTGAATGTTCTCCTGATTGTTCTCCTAGATGTTCTCCTAGTTGTTCTCCTGAATGTTCTCCTAGATGTTCTCCTAGTTGTTCTCCTGAATGTTCTCCTAGATGTTTTCCTTAATGTTCTCCTGGATGTTCTTTATTATCTTCCTCCGCTATCTCTTCATGATTATTAGCAGATAATTTTACGGACTCTACAATCCAATCGCAGCTTCTCTCTCTCTCTTCATCTTTCTGAGTGTTATTTAAATAATTCAGAGCTCTCACCTTGTGTACCGTCGTGTTTCTACACGTTGTCACGTCGATTTGTGGCCTTTTCATCACGCAGATTCTCTAAACGCTGTCTTTCTTCTGCAGAATCCATCACTCCTCTTAATTTTTAATGAATCCTGTCTTCTGCTTTTTCTTTTATTTCCTCGGATTCTGTGCCCGAGATGCTGCCTGTCCTTCATCGTTCATCGATGTCTCCAGATATTCTACTTATATTTTTATTATTAGTTTTTCATCATGCAGGTGAATCTGCAGAGATTCTTCACGGACTGGATTTAAAATTTTTGTAAATATTTTTGGGTTTTTTTGTTATCGGTTGTTATTCGAAATGTGTCGTAGTGTCATTGCGGCTTGACTTTTCTTTCTGAGATTTAAATTCACTTCCCATCTTCTTTATTCTTTATTTATTCATATTCTCATATCACACTAACACACTTTATATTGCATAAGATTTACAGGTTCATCATGTTACCGAACGATTTAATATGATTTACGGTAAAATACGACGAAAGTCATGAGTGAATATCGGTAAAGCGCTGCCGCACTAGCTTTCTCTTTTTTTGTCATTTATATGAATGATCCTAAATTGTTTATATTGTTGTTTATTTTCTTGTTTATCTGGTAACTCTTTTGATCCGCAGATTTCTTCCTGTTGTGTCTTCGATGTTTCGTCGTGGTTAAATGGTCTCTTCGTATGAGCGACGCTTAGTCTTTCCTTTTTTCTCTCTCCATGCCGCCGCTGCCTCGTCTCCTTGTTTACGTTTCTGTTGTGTCTCACCCAAACCCATCCCTCCACCCCCACCGCCTACCCCACCACATGTCCCAGTGTTCTTTTTCTTTAATCGGACCTGCTCTCGTGCGTTTACCGTGCCGGCGCTTCACTGTCATATCCGCTGGGTGTTTAAAGCGGAGACGTCTCTCCTCCAGGCCTCCTCCTGCTTAATGTGTTCAAAACAGCAGCGATTCCATGCGACAGTCTCCTCACACCCGCGTTGCTCTGAGATTTACAGCATCTGATGCTCTTCTGCTACACCGACCCAGATGATGATTCACAGAGACGGCAGTTTCTCTCTTTTTCTACATTTTTTTCCACTCTTCCATAGCAGAGAGAAAGAGAGAGAGAGAGAGAGAGAGAGAGAGAGAGAGAGAGAATTGTAACTAGGTTATATGTCATATGTACACGTCTATCACTTTGTTACACACCTGCAGTCCGATCAGCCAATCTAATGGCAGCGGTGCAGTGATGCAGAAAATTACGCAGGTGCAGATTCATTATCTAGAAGTTTAGATGGAATGGTGGGAAAAATAAAAAACATCCACTGAGTAGCAGTTCTGAGGTCAGAGAAGTCTTGAACTCTACAGAACTCTATATTCCTTTGGTGAGTCACTGCAGCCTTCCTGTCACTCGCTGGATGTTTTTTGTTTTCCGCACAACTCCACACTCTTCTGTTAGAACTAAGTCACTTTAGTCTTTTTTATATATTGGAATATATAGAGTGATAACTCGAGATACGAGTGCATCGACATACGAATTTTTTGAGATATGAGCTGTGATTCGAACAAATATTTGAGGTACGAGCATCCGAGCTGCCGCCGCCGAACGAAGACCCACAACAACAACGTGTGCTCAACAAACCTCCTTGGACATTATATATATATATTTATTTCTTTTTCCTCTATGTATTACACCTATATTTAAGTGCACTCAGGTTTATTCATTTACCACTCAAGTAAAATTATTTATTCCATCGTTAGAGAGTTTGAATCATGTTTAGAAAATTTAAACACATTGCAAATCGTATTTGGATAAATTCTGTAATTCTCTTTTAAATGAAAATTCAGTCGCACTTTTTTTATGTTCACGTACAAAATAAACTTTCATTTACAATTTTATTAGTAAACTTGTGTTTTTGCATAACTTCCCAAAATGAACGATGTGAAAAATTAACTTGCAGATTTGTGTTGTTAGTGAAGTTAGCAGTTTTTAGCACGACTGCGTCGCCTTCTTCGCGAGTTTGTCACAATCCAGCTAGTTAACGTTAGCAGGTAAAAGTAGCTAGCTGGACAATGAAGCAACAGCACATCTCGCTACGTTTAAAGCGATCTCTGGATAATTCCACACAAAATATTCAACCGTCGTATAAGTATAATAAAACGTCGTGATTCTACGATATTTCCACGATAACGCCGCCGTTCCGTCCGCCGATACGAAGACGTAAAGACGTCGTTCCACGTGGTCTCGGGATCTTGTATTAAACCCCGCTCTGAATTCTTGTCTGTGATTATTAAACGACACTTCAGATCAATCCTCCCCTCCGTCTCCCTCCCGTACCGGCGTTAAAACCTTATCGAATCCTGTAAATAATCTCCCAGCGCTGTCACAATAAAAAAGCAAAACCAGAGTTGACGTTTATTCACAGCTTCTCGTTCGGCTCTGACTTTTCAGAAAGATTACGGGAAGACGTGGGACAAGGCGGCAGCGCGAGGCTGCTTTTACCTTTTGCAAAATGACAGCAGAAAATGAAACCCGGGGTTTGATGGACAGCCGAGGCCACGGCCCTCTATTTCTCTGCATCGCCGCCGAGCGCATAAACGCATCGTGACAAATATTGATTGTGGTTTATGCGTCTGTGACAGTGGTATTTCTTTACATTCAAAAAGAACATGTCTAAACATTTATTTATTTGTTTATTTGTTTATTTATTTATCTATATATTCATTGGATATTAGATGGAGGTGCAAAGCGGACAGTAGTGCGACCCGGCAGCGGCGTAGAATAATCTGGAAAGTAACGGCTTCAAAGCCGATCTGTTTTCACACGCCGTCTTCTTCCCCAGAGCAATATCATGACTATAGATCTTCAATATGCTCCACGTGTCAGAATATGATATAAAATCATCCTGGCTTGTAGTGTGAAACTATCCAGCAGTTCAGGATGCATGGAAACAGCTTTCTTCTCACTTCTATTTGCCGTGGTTCTCACCAAGGTCAGATGTTCGGCAGGATTGTATTGAGATACAATATGAAAGGGTTTTTTTTTTTTTTCATATGTCATGGAGCATTATTTTGATTCGTATCTCACTTGTAACAATGGCAGGTTTAGAGGTATCTATAAAATCAGAATAGAAATTTTAAATATATAAATTTATCCCTAGTCAGTGGTGACGGTGATGAGAAGGTGAGGACTGGTGAGGTCATCCTCCCTGAGAAACCTTAAGAAGAACCTGAATGGAAACAGAAGTTGTCCTCCTCAGTTGTTCAACTTTTGGAACATTGACTTTAGTGGGAATCGGTTCATATTGAGCGCAGTCCAAAGCCATCTTCATGGTTTTATCTTCAAGTAGATCCATCCACAGCAATCTCATGAACCTCCTGACTCTGTGTGCTTCTGTATCTCATCCACTTCATCTCCAAGTCATGAGAACTTAAGAACTTATTCAAACGGTCGTAGAATATCAGGATGGATTACACGAGTCTCAAGAGTAACATCTCTCTACCAATCAGACACTGGAATCTCATAAGTAACATCTCTCTACCAATCAGATCGCTCTGTACTGTATATATAAAGTACAGAAAGTGTTCAGGCTGCAATCCAACTGAAAAACTCCAAATCGGTTTTCCGAATTTCGATCTTAAAATAGTTTTGGAAAAAACATGGAAGTCAAAACAAGGTTATATTTGTCTCTCGTATTAAAATAAGGATGAAATCATTCATTCATTCATTCATTCCCTACCGCTTATCTGAACTTCTCGGGTCACGGGGAGCCTGTGCCTATCTCAGGCTTCATCGGGCATCGAGGCAGGATACACCCTGGACGGAGTGCCAACCCATCACAGGGCACACACACACTCTCATTCACTCACACACTCACACACTACGGACAATTTTCCAGAGATGCCAATCAACCTACCATGCATGTCTTTGGACCTTGAGAGGAAACCGGAGTACCCGGAGGAAACCACCGAGGCACGGGGAGTACATGCAGACTCCACACACACAAGGCGGAGGCGGGAATCGAACCCCCGACCCTGGAGGTGTGAGGCGAACGTGCTAACCGCTAAGCCAACTTGCTCCCCCTATGATGAAATCAACAGACTTACATTACAAATGTAATCTCACAATGCAACAAGTGATGCAAAATGATACAAAGGTCTGTTGTTGTTGTTGTTGTTGTTGTTGTTGTTGTGTACATGAATGTTTTCAGTGTCTGATGTCAGATTTATGCCTTAATTTTTCCTAATCTCAATATTTCACCATTTTACCTTAACTAGAGATTCAGGTTTCTACATTTGATGTGTAAGATTTGCAAAATATGATGTCACAGAATGATCTGAGACTCAATTCCTCTTCGCTGGAGACAGACAGCAGCCTAGTTACCGGCTATGAGCGGTGTTACTCGGTGTGTCTGTGGTCGAAGGTTGTTATCGAGTCCGAGACAAGGACGAGTCTCGAATCTGACTCCGACAAAAAAAAAAAACCAACAGAAGATTTTTATCAAACCCAAACCTTCAACACATATTGCACCAATGTGCATCAGGATGTTTATATAAAAATAGGCTGCCTATCTAGGGTATTTCACAGCACACTTAGAAGTGTGTCATGTCTATGGCAGTAACCATTTCCTGACCCACATTGTGTATTTGTAGTGCAAGTAGAAATCCCTCAGAAACCGTCGCCAGATCCCACTGAGAAGAGATTTGACTTGGAAGGCCGTGTTCTCCCGACGTCGGTCTGAGGATTTGGAAGAATCCAGGAAAGAAGCGGATGGATTTTAGGTCAAGCCCTCTGCTTCCCAATGAGCAGTAAAGACCAAGAAACTCGCTGCTCCTTTAATGTTCAGATCAATAGCGCCCAAATAGCTCGTGGCCAGCTGAGATATTTGGAGAATAACCAGAAAAATCACAGCAATCCATCTGTGGCAAGGAAAATCCAATATTTTTGCCTCTCGGTGACCAGATCGACTGGATGATAAGAAAAAAGTGAGTGAGTGAGAGAGAGAGAGAGAGAGAGAGAGAGAGAGAGGACAGGACGCACCTCAACCAGCCATGCATTATACATGAAAAATAGACCAGAATCCAAACATCTGCTTTGATGAAACCTGAAGGCAATAAATAAATAAATAAATAAATAAATAAATAAATAAATAAATAAATAAATGAAAAGCTTTTGAATCTCCAGTATCTCAATAATCTCACTCTTCCTTTCTCATGATGATCATATCTTCAAGCTTGACTTTATCATTCCTTTATTTTTCCTCGATCACGTCCTTTCATATCGTCCATCGTCGCCATCCAGTCGTCCTCTCGATCCGCTCCACCGCTTCATTTAGCCGGCGATATCAGAACGAAGCGTGTACGATGCAGAGCACACACTCGCTTTACAGGCTTGCTGAGAAACAGAGCTTTAAAAAACACAGGATCGAATGTGACCGTTTTTCAGTTTCTCTCCTGACACGCATAACTTGAGCTTATTTAAAACCTCGGGAAAGTTAGACCTTTTCACGCGGCTCGCTCTTGTTCTCAAAGAAAATCTCTGAAACAAGGCTTCCTGTTGTGCAGATTGATGTATTCAGGTTATACAGAGCTGCACTGACTCATAAAGCAGTTTGTTCACTTAAATAATTGATTCAGTTGCATGGTTTGGATAAACGTATCACTCTGTGCTTTTATATCTGTGTTTAAAAGAATCATCTTGAAGATTCAGACACTGACCTGATGAAAGAATCATTGTTTCAAACAAGGACTAGGAATAAAAGCGATCTTTACCGAGATTAAATGATTCACTGATTCAAAATCTGACTATTTGAATGAGACAGGAGCAAACATTGGGTATGATTAAATTGAATGATTCATTGATGCAAACATTGACTTTCTAAAAAAGAGAAAAGCTCATTTTCTTCAGACAGGAATGAATAAGATGAACGACAAACTTGGACACGGTTAACAGCAACAAATCGTAGTTAAGTTTAAAAAGGTTCGATGATTCGATCAATGACTTTTTAAAGAAGTGAAGAGTGATTCTAGGTCATGACCAAATGACTCACTGATTCAGACAACGATTTGCTGAAGGACAGAGGAGTGACTCTCGATTATGATTCACTGATTCAGACACTGATTTGTTGAAGGACAGAGGAGTGACTCTCGCTTATGATTCACTGATTCAGACACTGATTTGTTGAAGGACAGAGGAGTGACTCTCGATTATGATTCAGTGATTCAGACACTGATTTGTTGAAGGACAGAAGAGTGACTCTCGATTATGATTCAGTGATTCAAACACTGATTTGTTGAAGGACAGAAGAGTGACTCTCGATTATGATTCAGTGATTCAGACACTGATTTGTTGAAGGACAGAAGAGTGACTCTCGATTATGATTCACTGATTCAGACACTGATTTGTTGAAGGACAGAAGAGTGATTCTCGATTATGATTCACTGATTCAGACACTGATTTGTTGAAGGACAGAGGAGTGACTCTCGCTTATGATTCACTGATTCAGACACTGATTTGTTGAAGGACAGAGGAGTGACTCTCGATTATGATTCAGTGATTCAGACACTGATTTGTTGAAGGACAGAAGAGTGACTCTCGATTATGATTCAGTGATTCAGACACTGATTTGTTGAAGGACAGAAGAGTGACTCTCGATTATGATTCAGTGATTCAGACACTGATTTGTTGAAGGACAGAAGAGTGACTCTCGATTATGATTCAGTGATTCAAACACTGATTTGTTGAAGGACAGAAGAGTGACTCTCGATTATGATTCAGTGATTCAGACACTGATTTGTTGAAGGACAGAGGAGTGACTCTCGATTATGATTCAGTGATTCATACACTGATTTGTTGAAGGACAGAAGAGTGACTCTCGATTATGATTCAGTGATTCAGACACTGATTTGTTGAAGGACAGAGGAGTGACTCTCGATTATGATTCAGTGATTCAGACACTGATTTGTTGAAGGACAGAAGAGTGATTCTCGATTATGATTCACTGATTCAGACACTGATTTGTTGAAGGACAGAGGAGTGACTCTCGCTTATGATTCACTGATTCAGACACTGATTTGTTGAAGGACAGAAGAGTGATTCTCGATTATGATTCACTGATTCAGACACTGATTTGTTGAAGGACAGAGGAGTGACTCTCGCTTATGATTCACTGATTCAGACACTGATTTGTTGAAGGACAGAGGAGTGACTCTCGATTATGATTCAGTGATTCAGACACTGATTTGTTGAAGGACAGAAGAGTGACTCTCGATTATGATTCAGTGATTCAGACACTGATTTGTTGAAGGACAGAAGAGTGACTCTCGATTATGATTCAGTGATTCAGACACTGATTTGTTGAAGGACAGAAGAGTGACTCTCGATTATGATTCAGTGATTCAAACACTGATTTGTTGAAGGACAGAAGAGTGACTCTCGATTATGATTCAGTAATTCAGACACTGATTTGTTGAAGGACAGAGGAGTGACTCTCGATTATGATTCAGTGATTCATACACTGATTTGTTGAAGGACAGAGGAGTGACTCTCGATTATGATTCAGTGATTCAGACACTGATTTGTTGAAGGACAGAGGAGTGACTCTCGATTATGATTCAGTGATTCAGACACTGATTTGTTGAAGGACAGAGGAGTGACTCTCGATTATGATTCAGTGATTCAGACACTGATTTGTTGAAGGACAGAAGAGTGACTCTCGATTATGATTCAGTGATTCAGACACTGATTTGTTGAAGGACAGAAGAGTGACTCTCGATTATGATTCACTGATTCAGACACTGATTTGTTGAAGGACAGAAGAGTGACTCTCGATTATGATTCAGTGATTCAGACACTGATTTGTTGAAGGACAGAAGAGTGACTCTCGATTATGATTCAGTGATTCAAACACTGATTTGTTGAAGGACAGAAGAGTGACTCTCGATTATGATTCAGTGATTCAGACACTGATTTGTTGAAGGACAGAAGAGTGACTCTCGATTATGATTCAGTGATTCAGACACTGATTTGTTGAAGGACAGAAGAGTGATTCTCGATTATGATTCACTGATTCAGACACTGATTTGTTGAAGGACAGAGGAGTGACTCTCGCTTATGATTCACTGATTCAGACACTGATTTGTTGAAGGACAGAGGAGTGACTCTCGATTATGATTCAGTGATTCAGACACTGATTTGTTGAAGGACAGAAGAGTGACTCTCGATTATGATTCAGTGATTCAAACACTGATTTGTTGAAGGACAGAAGAGTGACTCTCGATTATGATTCAGTGATTCAGACACTGATTTGTTGAAGGACAGAGGAGTGACTCTCGATTATGATTCAGTGATTCATACACTGATTTGTTGAAGGACAGAAGAGTGACTCTCGATTATGATTCACTGATTCAGACACTGATTTGTTGAAGGACAGAGGAGTGACTCTCGATTATGATTCAGTGATTCAGACACTGATTTGTTGAAGGACAGAGGAGTGACTCTCGATTATGATTCAGTGATTCAGACACTGATTTGTTGAAGGACAGAAGAGTGACTCTCGATTATGATTCACTGATTCAAACACTGATTTGTTGAAGGACAGAAGAGTGACTCTCGATTATGATTCAGTGATTCAGACACTGATTTGTTGAAGGACAGAAGAGTGACTCTCGATTATGATTCACTGATTCAGACACTGATTTGTTGAAGGACAGAAGAGTGACTCTCGATTATGATTCAGTGATTCAGACACTGATTTGTTGAAGGACAGAAGAGTGACTCTCGATTATGATTCAGTGATTCAAACACTGATTTGTTGAAGGACAGAAGAGTGACTCTCGATTATGATTCAGTGATTCAGACACTGATTTGTTGAAGGACAGAAGAGTGACTCTCGATTATGATTCAGTGATTCAGACACTGATTTGTTGAAGGACAGAAGAGTGATTCTCGATTATGATTCACTGATTCAGACACTGATTTGTTGAAGGACAGAGGAGTGACTCTCGCTTATGATTCACTGATTCAGACACTGATTTGTTGAAGGACAGAGGAGTGACTCTCGATTATGATTCAGTGATTCAGACACTGATTTGTTGAAGGACAGAAGAGTGACTCTCGATTATGATTCACTGATTCAAACACTGATTTGTTGAAGGACAGAAGAGTGACTCTCGATTATGATTCAGTGATTCAGACACTGATTTGTTGAAGGATAGAAGAGTGACTCTCGATTATGATTCACTGATTCAAACACTGATTTGTTGAAGGACAGAAGAGTGACTCTCGATTATGATTCAGTGATTCAGACACTGATTTGTTGAAGGACAGAAGAGTGACTCTCGATTATGATTCAGTGATTCAAACACTGATTTGTTGAAGGACAGAAGAGTGACTCTCGATTATGATTCAGTGATTCAGACACTGATTTGTTGAAGGACAGAGGAGTGACTCTCGATTATGATTCAGTGATTCAGACACTGATTTGTTGAAGGACAGAGGAGTGACTCTCGATTATGATTCAGTGATTCAGACACTGATTTGTTGAAGGACAGAGGAGTGACTCTCGATTATGATTCAGTGATTCAGACACTGATTTGTTGAAGGACAGAGGAGTGACTCTCGATTATGATTCAGTGATTCAGACACTGATTTGTTGAAGGACAGAGGAGTGACTCTCGATTATGATTCAGTGATTCAGACACTGATTTGTTGAAGGACAAAGGAGTGACTCTCGATTATGATTCAGTGATTCAGACACTGATTTGTTGAAGGACAGAGGAGTGACTCTCGATTATGATTCAGTGATTCAGACACTGATTTGTTGAAGGACAGAAGAGTGACTCTCGATTATGATTCACTGATTCAGACACTGATTTGCTGAAGGACAGAAGAGTGACTCTCGATTATGATTCACTGATTCAGACACTGATTTGCTGAAGGACAGAAGAGTGACTCTCGATTATGATTCACTGATTCAGACACTGATTTGTTGAAGGACAGAGGAGTGACTCTCGATTATGATTCACTGATTCAGACATTGATTTGCTGAAGGACAGAAGAGTGACTCTCGATTATGATTCACTGATTCAGACACTGATTTGTTGAAGGACAGAAGAGTGACTCTCGATTATGATTCACTGATTCAGACACTGATTTGCTGAAGGACAGAAGAGTGACTCTCGATTATGATTCAGTGATTCAGACACTGATTTGTTGAAGGACAGAGGAGTGACTCTCGATTATGATTCAGTGATTCAGACACTGATTTGTTGAAGGACAGAGGAGTGACTCTCGATTATGATTCAGTGATTCAGACACTGATTTGTTGAAGGACAGAAGAGTGACTCTCGATTATGATTCACTGATTCAGACACTGATTTGCTGAAGGACAGAAGAGTGACTCTCGATTATGATTCACTGATTCAGACACTGATTTGTTGAAGGACAGAGGAGTGACTCTCGATTATGATTCACTGATTCAGACATTGATTTGCTGAAGGACAGAAGAGTGACTCTCGATTATGATTCACTGATTCAGACACTGATTTGTTGAAGGACAGAAGAGTGACTCTCGATTATGATTCACTGATTCAGACACTGATTTGCTGAATGACAGAAGAGTGACTCTCGATTATGATTCAGTGATTCAGACACTGATTTGTTGAAGGACAGAGGAGTGACTCTCGATTATGATTCAGTGATTCAGACACTGATTTGTTGAAGGACAGAAGAGTGACTCTCGATTATGATTCACTGATTCAGACACTGATTTGCTGAAGGACAGAAGAGTGACTCTCGATTATGATTCAGTGATTCAGACACTGATTTGTTGAAGGACAGAAGACTGACTCTCGACTATGATTCACCGATTCAGACACTGATTTGCTGAAAGACAGAGGAGTGACTCTCGATTATGATTCACTGAACGGGTGAGATCACATACAGCATACATGCAGTTGCAATTATGATTCATCGAATCAAAAACTGACTTGTGAAGGACGAAGGATTAAAAATATCAACAGATCAACAAATAACATAAAAGTTACATATTGACTCACTGAACAATCTCAGAGTAAATCAAATCAAACTAAATCAAATGCTGATTGAGATAATAAACGAGATGGAACTGAATCATGGTCATGATTCAGAATTAAATGATTCCACAAGTGCTTAGCTAAAAAAAAAAATATATAGGAAAAAAAAATCTCTGCTTTGATCATCGTGTCATGTCGACAACTGATCCGTTCGTCTAAACGACTCGTCGATTCATAAACGAAGCATGTCTTCGTTTATTCGTCGCCTATTTGAAAAAGATTAAGGTAATGAATAAAATTCCAGAGTGTCTAAGATGTTCAGAGAAAACCCTACAGTGTATCTGTATCTGTATTATTGCTGGGAAAACGCACATAAAAAAGCAAAGCCGGAGCTTTGTGAGTGCATTAGAAGCCTCAGCACTTGAGCGGTGAACGAGTCCTTCATAGAAATCGACACAGCCAGGTCAATATCACTTTAACAAGATGAAGGATCAGTGCTATTCCCAGCAGAGCCACAGTGATGCTGAGGGCTGAACGGAGAGCGCTGAGGTAAAAACGACCACTTTACTGTCAAAAAGGAGACAAATAACACACGGAATTATGGCGTTTTTTTTTTTTTTTCATTCAAACCCCCTCAATTGTCCTGTTTATATTCTGCAGCAGCTGCGTTTGAGAGAGCTGATGATTCTCCACAGGAAAGCTTGTGTGGTTTGGAAATGGAGCTGGGGATGCAGGGGGGTGGAGTTATTGTTATTAAAAAATAATCAAATGGATCTAAACACGGCTGGAGCGTTAAAGTGTTACGGAAGCGTGTGTTATGGCGGATAAAGGGCCGGGCTTTTACTGGAAACTCTGAGAAAGCTTCCATTTACTCACCAGCATCTTTGATTACAAAAGTTCACACTCCTTATCCACAGTTATCTGTACGTCATGTTCTAGACTCCATCTTTAACAAGCAGCAGTGCAAGCAGATCCTAAAAAACACGTCATACGTGACACGGACCTCAACACTCGTGTTAACAAACGGCTCTGATTTTGGGGGGTTATGAATATGACGACATTACATCGACGGGAATGAGCTAAAGTCTAATGTTCTGTACTAGTGATTCGACTAAGAGAGTCGATTCGGAGTCGACACGTTAATGTTGAGTTCTGGACTCTGATTGGTCAGAAGGTGTCGATTAATTCTTTAGAACGGCGGCACTGACAGTAGTGCCGGTTTATATTTATTCGCTCGTTCTGATGCTTTAGTGTTTCTATAGCAACAGCTCATTGCTCGGCCGACTCTCTCTGCGTACTGTACGGATTAAAAAATATTTAATCATTTTCTTTAATGGGGGCACGGCGGCTTAGCGGTTAGCACGTTCGCCTCACATCTCCAGGGTCGGGGGTTCGATTCCCACCTCCGCCTTGTGTGTGTGGAGTTTGCATGTTCTCCCCGTGCCTCGGGGGTTTCCTCCGGGTACTCCGGTTTCCTCCCCCGGTCCAAAGACATGCATGGTAGGTTGATTGGCATCTCTGGAAAAATTGTCCGTAGTGTGTGTGTGTGTGTGTGAGTGAATGAGAGTGTGTGTGTGCCCTGCGATGGGTCGGCACTCCGTCCAGGGTGTATCCTGCCTCGATGTCCGATGACGCCTGAGACAGTCACAGGCTGTTTATTTAGGGAAGGAGTCTCCAGTGTAAGCGGTAATGCTGTAATGTGTCAGTAACATGACAAGACACGAAACAAAGGCTGGTGATGAAGTGAGGCTTTTATAGCTGAGTGAGAACAAGAGCTGACGTTAAATGTAACTGTAAATGGATAAAAATAACAGTTAAATAATCTATAGTTTGGGCGCGTGAGGTACGTCTGCTTCGTCACACATCGGCGCGAGTGTTTTATCGCTTACATATCATATAATTCTTTTAAAAAAAAATCGACACTGCATCTGCTTTGATTGTTATTAGTCGTAACTGTAGCGTTTTACGAAGATTGGATTGCATCCTTGAAGAATTTAAAGCTCTCCGAGGTTCCAGTGAAGTGATGGCGTAGCCGCGGCGTGCAGCAATATAATCCCTATATGCTATTTTCCCTCAAATAGGAGACATTACGCGGCTGTGTACACAGGTCGATTTACCTTTTTGTCCTTTAAGAGCTCAGGAAAGACAAAGCAAGCGTGTTGAGCTGAATGAAGTGACTCCCACATAATGGATGTCGAATCAGTGGATGAAAACGGAGTGTGTTGCCAACAAACCGGCACACAGCGACCCGATGCTCAACCACTCTAACACCGCAAACGCCGCAGGGGAGGGGGAACGGGGGCATTAACTTTCGCTCCTCACTGGAGGGTGTATTGTCTTACAAAGCCACGGGCCGTGTGAGGACACCGTCTCATCGAGTTCCTCTCCAACCGAGAAAGACAACGACGCCATTTACTTAACAAACGGCGCTGTTAAAAGCCCTCGCCTTCCCTTCTCTCTCACCTCGCTCTGGGCTGAAACGCCCCCATCACGACTGCACCGTCTTTCCTTTCGGGGATCGAATTCTCTTCCGACGAGAAGCACTTTATTTTAGTGGGTGATTAAAAGTGTGTCCTTGTGTAGATTTTGAAACCTCTTGGACATCTTGGACATGTTCTTCTAACCATAAAAAAAGGCCTTCTATCACTTCATCCGGTCCAACCACCAAACATCCATCCGGTTAAAGCGTGAGTAAAGAATAAACCACGACATGTTGTGCTGTTTTATTTTTTATTTATTACCAGCGATGGACTTCTTATCTAGTTCTTGTTACGTTTAATGTCCTCGAGACACGATCCTTCTTTTCTTACTCTGTTGAATCGTATAAGACGCAGGCAGCTTATCGTGTTCACGTGAATCTCTGGCTGACACCGGAGACTCCTTCCGTCGATCCTGAGGAAAGTCTCCTTACGGCGACGGTACGGACGAGACGTTTCCATAGTAACGATTACGTGTAAGCGGATTTCGGTGGCAAAATTCCAGCTACACTCATCGTGAGATGAAATAAATCAGGATTAAGGAAGAGGAAACAGTTTAGGTGTCATAGTTGTTTCATAATAAAGTCCAGTAGACGTGGCCGGAAGTCGTGGCCTAATAGTTAGAGAGTTTGACTCCTAACCCTAACGTTGTGGGTTCGAGTCTCGGTCCGGCAATACCACGACTGAGGTGCCCTTGAGCAAGACACCGAACCCCCGACTGCTCCCCGGGCGCCGCAGCATAAATGGCTGCCCACTGCTCCGGGTGTGTGTTCATGTTGTGTGTGTGTGTGTGTGTTCACTGCTGTGTTTGGTCACTGTACTTAGCCGTACAGTATGTCACGCCACTTATATGTGTTCTATTATTCGCTTATAAGCTTGTATCTCAAAATTAAAAACATCTGTAATCATAAATTTGGATACTTTATTATAAAAAAATAATCACACAGACGTCCTTCGAAAAGCTCGAACATTAACAGTCGATCGGTTCTTTCTCGTTTTCCAGCTTCGAGATACAAATTATCGTCCGTTGTTAATATTTCTGAAGTTCAGGTAGAAAAATGTCTGAAATGAAATGCTGTTCCACTTAGACATCTTCTTTCTCTTACCTCAAGATAGAGTCCTGTTCTAAATCCTGACGAGACCCGAGCAAGGAGATACACTGCCATCTTGTGTCCGGACACGACGCATCGTCGTCGTCGTCATCACGTTCCTCTCAGGTCTGCAGCGAGCTCTAACCACGAATAAGATCCAGCCCTTCAAAAACCCATTAGCCGCGATGACAGTTTAAAACCAGATACGCAGAGAGCTCGGCTCTTGAGTTTCTCTCCTTCTTTTTATAAGATGGAGAAACATTTTAGGAGCGTATCATATCACGCCACTTGTTTAAAGTGGAAGAATATGGATTCGTCTTAATGAGCGCAGAGGCTCAAAGAGGCTCCGTAATGGCCTCCACTCTCAGAGCGGCCGAGATAAGCGTCTGGCTCTCGCGCGTATCTCAGTAATTACGTTCACCTTTTGTTCTCCGCCGTCCTCTGGAGACGCCGCTGCCCATCCATTGTGCTAAAACACAGAAGCGTGGAGATAAACAAGGCAGGCCGAGCTCTTCCTGTAAAACTCAAACACAGACACGGAGAGGTGGGAGGTCGGGGGGAGAATATGACGGAACCGGATCTGCGCTTATCGGGTTCAAACGGCGTCGTGGGTCTTTCCATCTCTTCAGCCTTCGCTTTCTTTCTTTCTTTCTTTCTTTCTTTCTTTCTTTCTTTCTTTCTTTCTTTCTTTCTTTCTTTCTTTCTTTCTTTCTTTCTTCCATAAATCAGGAGTCAAGTGTGAGGTTGCTGATGGCTGCTGTGAGAATCTTATCGTGGCATTGCACACATACTCGCTATTTTAGCCTTCTGTATACATCACCCTGCTTCAAGTCATATTCACAGTACTGATATTTACACACACACACACACACACACACACACACACAGGTACACCCGCATGAGTCAGGGACTGAAGGGTGATCAAATCTGCGTAATTACAAACTTTTCTAATACTAATGTTCACGATAATGTTGTTTTCTTTTCGTCCCTATTCGTCGAAGAAGGAAGCGTGACCAGAAAACATCACATCAAGGTTAATGTGAAGATGACGGCGAGGAGATCAGAACACACTCCGACTGAGAACGCTCCGTTGCCTTTTCATTCCCGGTGATGATCTTGTTATCTGTAATTGTCGAGGGACGGAGCGACGACGAAGACCACGCCGGGGCCGAGGAGGGAAAACGATAACCACCTGTGTGACAGGAAGGCAAATTGATGCTTATGGTTCAGTACCGCAAGACGCAATCGCGAAAACAATCCACTTCATAAACACTGACTCATCTCACACACACACACACACACACACACACACACACACACACACACACACAGAAAGGCATGCTTGGAATTGAGACCATTTACCCGTGAGAACCTAAATGTCCATATAAAATAAAATTAACACACACACACACACACACACACACACACACACACACACACACAATGCCTTGAAGAATGAAAGAATGCCAGATTAGAATTCTCTCACTTTATAGCCAACTCCGCACCAGCAATAATGTTTTATTCATCTGAAATATTAAAATCATTTACTGTATAGAGAACGGCTTCAGACTCGAGGCACAGTGTCGAGTCTCTCATGTAGAAAAATAACAAAATGCTACAAAGAGGGTCACACAAACAAAACAAGATGGGCTCTAGTGAACAAAAATCAAGTGAATTTTTTGACAGCAGGGTCCTAGAGTCAGCAAGACAGAAATGTTTTATTTATTTCTTCACCAAAAAAAAGTTTCAGCAGAAGATTGAATTTGATTCAAAGAGATGAAGTGAAACAAGATCATCGCTCACCATGTGACTCACTGTGGTGCTGGGATCTGAACTCACCACCTTCTGAACACTGCATTAGATTACTCAGGCTTTTCATGACCGCCTCATATCAAATCTAAGGTTTATTGAAAAAGCAGTTTTATCAAACGGTGACCCTCAGGGCTGGATGTTAGGCTCAGAGCCATTATTCATCAGACAAAACAAAATAAATGTAACGACGTCACAGGAAGTGGATTTTCTTTATAAACGATCACACAAAAAAAACAATTTGTGACTCCTGTTAAATGATTTGTTCAGTTCACGATTCAGCCAAATGTACAAAACAAACGTTCATTCGTTCATTTTCTACCGCTTATCCGAACTTCTCGGGTCACGGGGAGCCTGTGTCTATCTCAGGCGTCATCGGGCATCGAGGCAGGATACACCCTGGACGGAGTGCCAACCCATCACAGGGCACACACACACTCTCATTCACTCACACACATACACACACACTATGGACAATTTTCCAGAGATGCATATCAACCTACCATGCATGTCTTTGGACCGG
>NC_062518.1:1639964-1642464 GCF_022655615.1 Tachysurus fulvidraco
AAGTCAGTTCAAACGACCGATGCTGATGAACCTCCAGTAAAAGTGTTAAACAGGAGTGTGTTTGTGTTTGTGTGTTTCTGCTCGTGAGGAAGTGAAGAACATCGTGGAGTCGTGAGATGTCATGAAGCTTTGTGAAGGTATCAACCGTTCTCACACTAATCACCGATCCGATCTCACACTAATCACCACGTGTCTCTCTTCTCTCCTCAAACCTCTTATTTATTTATTTATTTATTTTCCGGGGGCCTCGTTTGCTAATCGCTTCCCCAACAGCAGGCACCGGCGGTGGAGTAATTAAGCCTCGGCATCTCCTCCAGAACGCATCGGAGGGAAAATGGCTCTTTAATTCAGCTCTAATTGAAGCGATGGCCAGCAGGGGAGCGAGCTGATGCCGGACTCCGAGGGAAGGCAAGCGTGAAGAGAGTGAAACTTCTCACAGTGAGGAGCCCAAAAGCCGCCAACACACACCTTCATGGAGGAAAAGCGAGCCTCCCTGGGCGAGCCAGGCGTTATTGGCTTTCGGAGAACGTTAATGATTGTTTATTCCTCGTTTGGAGAGCGGTGATTGATCGGCTTCATTTGCTGAGATATCTATCGTAATTGTTAGCGTCTCTGACAGGGATGCTGTGGGTTTGGTTGTTTTGTTTTGGAGAGAGAGAGAGAGAGAGAGAGAGAGAGAGAGAGAGAGAGAGAGAGAGAGAGGGAGGAAGCGCTCGTGGCACCCAGCTGTCGGTCTCGCCGTAATAAGAGGAGCCATTTGTAAATATGATTTATTTATTCCACGGTTATTAGAGGCACGTGCCGGGTTTGTTTTCCTGTTTTTTTTTATCATTTTTATATTTCAGCGCCACACACAAGGGGTTCGTCTTTCGCTGACAGTCGTTTCATGTCGCATGCTGGCTTTACCAGAGGCATCCACTGTCGAGGAGGGAAAAGAAATAAATAAATATTTACACATATATAAATAAATAAGTAATAGAAAAACACACACAATGACTTAAGTGCGCTGGCTGCAGGCGCTGATGAGTGTGACAGCTCAGATCCACACAGGCAGGCAGGCAGGCAGGCAGGCGGCTCACACGCGGACGCCGCCGTCGTCTCTCTGAATGGCAGCCCATAACGGCTTGAGTTATGGCTGCCTGTCACTCAGGTGGTGTGTGTGTGTGTGTGTGTGTGAGGTGTTTTAGAAGCAGACGGGTAAAAATAGCTCACGTTACGATCGTCTCTGTCTCTGTCACAGGGTTTAGTTTGAGCGTGAAGGGTGTCAAAGACGGGAAACAAAGCAGCGCTTCACTCCGACAAACATCCTCTGTCTCAGGAAATGGTGGAGTAATTGGTGTAATATTGTTATGAAGTATTAAGATGTGTGTGTGTGTGTGTGTGTGTGTGTGTGTGTGTGTGTGTGTGTGTGTGTCTACACAGTTAGAGGGACAGAGAGACGATTCCTGGCCAAATTTAGACACCTAAATGTCAGTTTTGCCAACAGCAGGTGGATCGTGACGCAAAAGAGCTCCAACGACTAAACAAGTAAACAAACTGCTCCAAAAATAAAGACAGAAACTGAACACTGTGTTCATACTGAGCGTGACAATTTACACCTTTATTCGTATCATGTGCTTCTTATTAATTATCTAAACAATCACCGTCATCGCTCACACTGGGAAGTGAAGAGACGTGGAGACGAGCGAAGGGGAGAGGAAACAGAAGGTTCCAGCCGTCAGGAGCTTTACCTTATTATGCTGTTCTTCTGAAATAAATACCAGCAGCTAGCAAGCTAACATAGCGTAGCATAGCGTAACATAGCGTAGAACATGAACTGCGGGGGAAGTTGTGGCCTAATGGTTGGAGAGTTTGACTCCTAACCCTAAGGTTGTGGGTTCGAGTCTTGGGCCGGCAATACCACGACTGAGGTGCCCTTGAGCAAGGCACCAAACGCCCCAACTGCTCCCCGGGTGCCGCAGCATAAATGGCTGCCCACTGCTCCGGGTGTGTGTTCACGGTGTGTGTGTGTGTGTGTGTTCACTGTCGTGTGTGTTCACTGTCGTGTGTGTGCACTTTGGATGGGTTAAATGCAGAGAACGAATTCTGAGTACGGGTCACCGCACTTAGCCGTATGTCACGTCACGTCACTTTCACTAATGCTCACAATCGAGTTCAAGTTCAAGTTCAAATTCAACTTTATTTGTATGGCACATTAACAGACAGCCACACGGCTGACCAAACTGCTTCACCGTGCGTTTGACATTGCACATACACTTAAAAATACACACATACAGTACACAATAAGATAGATCAAGAAACTAAGATAAGAATTTCAAAAAAAATAATAATAACCAATTTAAAAGAAAGTGATATAACAGACATAAAACCCTGGGCAATCATGAAAAGGCTAAAGGAAATAAGTGGGTCTTCAGCATGGACTTACAGTAAAACTAGAAATGGTGGGTGCCGTCCTAATCTCTAGAGGCAGGGAGTTCCATAATCTAGGACCGGCCACAGA